>NW_015653461.1:453424-464781 GCF_001515625.1 Sinocyclocheilus rhinocerous | reverse complement strand
ATCTATCCATCTATCCATCCATCCATCCATCCATCCATCTATCTATCTTCTTTCTGATCTATCTATCTTCTATCTATCTATCTATCTATCTATCTATCTTCTTTCTGAATATCCATCCATCCATCCATCCATCCATCTATCTATCTATCTCTCTTTTTTTATATAAAATACATACTCTATACTCCAGTATATCTTTCTGAACATATTTCTGTCTCCATTTTTTTTGACTGAATAATACATAATTAATTCTCAAACTCATATGCTTCTCTTCATTCGCAGCTCATCTCTGCACATCCAGTGGTTGATCAGTTTTCAGATCAGTTCTGCAGGTGTCTCATTCTGATCGCCTACCTGTAAATGTCAGGTCTGTTTTCTCACGTCCCGATCTGATCCCTCAGCCTCACTGTTGCTAAGCATCACGGGCCGAATCCTGAACGAATATAAATGACGGATCTCCCAACAGAGCCTCATATGCTTGACCAACCCGACTAGACTTTAATTTCACCTTTCAGACTCTGCTGCCCCAGTTTGTGCCTCTCTTCACACATTTTTCTGTCTCAGGGCCATTTTTCAATATCCGGCCCATGCCGCTTTAAAGTGCTGCGCCGAGGGTTTGTTTGCTGGGGTGTGGCAAATGGAAGCTTTTATTGTTGTCTATTTATGTTAATAGAGCACAAGTCTTATTAACTTCATGGCAGGTTTCCTCGTTCTGCGTGAGTGCGCTTTATAGACTGTAGATTTGCCTGCTCAGTGGTTTCCTTTTTATTGAAGGAACACGGCAACATTTGCATAGAGCTAATTCCCTCCTCGCAGTGAAGTCACGGGACTGAAGAGCCGTCCTCCCGTCGCTCCGGCTCTTGAGTGCATTGTAAAAATGCCAGAAAACCAAAGACCCTCAAAGCCGAGAGTTTACAGCGGGTTGCATCACTTGGAGAAAAGCAAAGTGTTTTATGAGAGTTTAACCTCTGTAACATCTCCTTTTTATGTCTGTGAGAACAAGAAAAGGAAACAGCGAGTCTCTAGACAGTTGGCTGTTTAATTTGAGCGAGCGAGAGTCGGGTCACCGCCGCGCCGCAAGACGGCTTGAGCTGTTTATGAGTTTGAATCGCTCGAGGCTTCGCGGGGTGGAGAGTGTTTGCCGCTGATAGTTCCTAACAGGTTTTGTGGGTCAGTAACTAATAAAGATGTTTTCGGAGGCTGTTTGACCCCTTGAGGATTTCCGTTAATGGCTTGATTAGCCTTTAACCTCATGTTGATAAATATGGACATATTTTGAGCTTAAGCTGAAGCAATAATCAAACGCTCCACTGCGCTGTCCTCTTTCTGTCGAGGATATCTTAGGATGGTTCGAGTGAAAATTATTTATTTGGGTCCTTGAGCAGAAGTTCACATGCGCAGCTGTAAACTAATAATATAGATATTTATTTATTAAATGAATGCACACCAAGGGTGCATTTATTTAATGAAAAATACAATAAAAACAGTAAAAAAAAAAAATTCAGCATCATTACTCCAGTCTTCAGTGTCACATGATCTTCAGAAATCATTCTAATATGCTGATTTGCTGCTCAAGAAACATTTCTGATTATTAGCAATGTTGAAAACAGTTGTGCTGCTTCATATTTTTGTGGAAACCGTGATACATTTTATTTTTGCTGAATAGAAAGTTCAAAGGAACAGCTTCTTTTTTTTTTTTTTTTTTTGAAAAATACATTTTTTTTAACATTATCAATGTCTTCAGTCACTTTTGATCAATTTAATGCAACCTTGCTGAACATAAGTATTTATTTCTTACTGACAGAAACTGTAGCTTCTTTAAATAATTATTAGCTATTCCGGCAAACTAAAATCAGTTTTGTACAACATTTTAAACCAAAACAGTGATGAACAGCAGCTTGTAACTAATTATTGCACTACAAAATAGACATAAAATGCTTCATAGAGACTCAAATGAATCACTTTTGTTTTTTGGAAATGGTTCCAAAAATAAACCATCCAAATGTGCTTGAAATGAATCAGACTTCCCAGTGCTGTATATGACACACACAGAGAGAGAAAACTGTTTAGGAAAGTGCGTTTGTTATTACTGCAGCTCGGCTAACCACTCAGATGTATATGACAAATAAACAACAATGCAGCATTTTGTCATGCAACTTTTGTTACTGTTCTGAAAAATGCAGTTAAGTTAGTAAATCACTACTTTTAGTAAGTTTCTCCTCATTAATGCACAAGTTTATTATGGACTGCATACAGATAGCGCAGCTGTCAATCGCAACGGAGGGAGGAACCCTTCAGACTCCGACGGCTGTTCGCTCTGATAGGAGACGGATAGTCGAGTCAAAGCGCTGCTGTATAGTCTGCGGTTCATGCAGAGTCTCTCTCATGGCTCATTTTCAATGCATTTTCACACTAAACCATGAAACCAACAGCTGTGGTCAGCAGGTGAAGAATTAACTGGTCTTGAGAAGCCAAATGTGCAAAAAATGATGTTCTTGTTTTCCAGTACAAATATCTAAACATTTCTAAATGAAGATGCATTTACTTGAGAAGCGAGATGACTTGAGATATCGAGTCTTGTTTTCTGAATAATGCATCAAAATTTAGTTTAAGCTCCAAAGAGCTTACGTTTAGGCTTAAAAAATATCAGTAACACTTAACCTTTATGTATAATGCATTATAAAGGTGTTGTGTGTTGTAATGCATTACATCTTTTCATAATTAATTGTAACCAAAGTTAAAATGCATTATAGTATTTGAAGGTTTGTTTTTGTTTTAATGCATTATACTTTCTAAAGGTGTAACAACGAATAGATACACTGCAAAAAGTTATTTTCTTGGTATTTTGTCTTGTTTTCTAGTACAAATTTCTAAACATACCTGGATCTAGATATATATGTATATTTCTTGTTTTCAGCAAAAACTAACAACATTTTGATAAATTATTCAGAAAACAAGCCTTCGTAAGTCATTTTGTTTCTCAAGTAAATGGATCTTGATATAAGAATGTTTAGATATTTGTACTGGAAAACAAGACAAAAATTCTTAGTTTTTTTTTTTTTTTTTTGCAGTGTAAGTATAATAATGTATTATAACTGTGGTTACAATTATTCATGAGATCATACAATGCATTGCAATGCTTTAAATATAAAGGTTTCAAGTCAAGTGTTACAATAAATAAATAAATAAATACATAAAAACCAACAAAAACTCACTTAATTTTTATAAATTTTTCAGAAGTCATTTTGCTTCTCAAGGAAAAGAATCTTGATTTAAGAATTCATTTAATAATTTAAGATATTTGTACTTGAAAACAAGACAAAAATAATCGAAAATTCACTTTTTGCAATGCAAGTACAATACTAGAACTCGAGTTTAACTTGTATTGAACATGGAGCATTATTTTAAAAAAAACTTAATGAAGAGTAACTAAACTTACTAACTTAATTTAACCCTTGTGAAGATCTAATGACCGAATCAACAGCTTAATAATGTGTTTGGATGTAACAGGTTGCCAGGCAAACGCAAAAGCTTGATGCTATTTCAAGGGTGTAATATCTAATTCTGTTTGCTATCTGGAATACACTTTTTTTCTCACATATTTGACACACTGAATATCTGATGAGAACTAATGCTATTATATGAGAGCTAGACGCGGGCGGAGGAGAGAAGTTTAATTGAATTTTTTAATGAGTCCACACTTTAAGTCACTCTGCCAGCTTGCCTCAAACACGATAACGTTTCCTAATAAAGAAAATCAAAGTTGGGCTTCCCTCCTAATGAGATTGAAATTCTGGCAACCTCTTTTAATGTGTTACAGTGGAGTGAACAAATATTTGATGGGAAAAACGATGGGGGAAAGGAAACAACAACAAAACAGGGAGGAAGAAGAAAGTCATTATAGGCTCTGTGGTGCTGATCCAGACAGGTCTGATGCAGTGCCTTTACAAGATATTCAACAGATATATGATTTAAAAAAAAATAAATAAAAAAAATATATATATACTGTATATATATATATTCTTACCTGTATAAACAAGGCATGGTTTTGGAAGGAAGAACGGTTTAAAGGAATAGTTCACCCAAAAATGACCCTCAGGCCATCCAAGATTTTTTTTTTTTCATCAGATTTGGAGAAATTTAGCATTATATCATTTTCTCAGCAATGGATCCTCTGCAGTGAATGGGTGCCGTCAGAAAAAAGTGGTCTGGTGTGAATCAGGAGAGAAATCTGCACAGATCAAGCACCGTTTACAAGCCAAAACAGTCCAAAACAGCTCAAAACAAGTATATGGATGCATTTTGAAGTAAGAGACAACAGGAAATTGACTTTTTCACTGGAGGAAGTGTTATTATGGATTATGGACTCTATTTTAGCCGGAAGCAATGGTTTGAAGTTAAAAACATCTTAATGATGGATTTTTTTTTCTTATAAACATGCAGCTTTTGGCTTCACAAGATGTTAACTGATGGACTGGAGTGGTGTGGATTACTTGTGGATTACTGTGATGTTTTTATCAGCTGTTTGGACTCTCATTCTGACGGCACCCATTCACTGCAGAGGATTCATTGGAGACAAAGTGATAGAATGCTACATTTCTCCAAATCTGATGAAAAAACAAAGTCATCTACATATTTGATAGCATGTGATGAGTATTTTTTTTTTTAGCTAATTAAATTGTTTTTTTAATTTTCATATATATGCATAAATATAACAATAGTACTATAAAAAGGAAAAAGCAATAATTATCTATATATTCTATAATATTTTATATAATATTATATATTCATTTTAATATTTATTCTATTTATTTAAACCATTTTAACATTAAAAATGCCATCCAAAAATCTTTTTCACAGCAGTATCTATTTACACAGTGCAAATAGTCTTCAGAGTGAAACTTTAGTTAGTAAAATTAAGTTTGGAATTGATTCACTGAAACCTATTTGAACTGATTCACAAAATGAATCAAATTGACCAACTCTAAATCTGTTTTTGCTACTTAAGTTTAAATGTTGCTTCGTTTTATATTGCATAGATATCTGGATTTTCAATATATCATACAACCATATCATTTTGAGTGAAAAAATTATTAGTATATTAGTATATTTAAATTTTGAATCGATTCACTGAAACCTACTGTTTGAACTGATTCACATAAATGAATCATATTTACAGGCTCCAAGGGTGTTTTTACTACTGAAGTTTAAACACTGCTCACTTTATAACGCAAAGTCATCGCACATTGAATATGAATTACTGAATATGAATACTGATATGAATATTCAGTAAGGTAATCTTCAATCGTGTGATTTTGAAGCTCTTAAGACCGAAACTAGTGTGATGCTGATTGAACCAGACTGAGAAAAATCCCACCTCGTGACAAAGTCTAGGAAATATAATCAATGTTGTGTCTGAAAGGACAAAAGCCACTTCAAATGAGATGGCTTTCTTTTTGTCACAGAGTAAAACACTTGACCAGAAAACAGAGATGCAATGCCGCGTTCTCAGCGCTCAGTCCAGCGAGTCCGAATCAAAGGAAACGTGTGCGGCGAATCTGATTCCAAGATACAGTCACTCAATGACAAAGGCCTTTGTGGCTATTGACAGAATTTGCCCGGTGATCTCAGAAACGTGACAGAGGCTCACGACGGCCCGATCGCTTGATTAAGCCCGTGTATTTACACGTCAAGCGCGGTGTCAGTCGTGGGCCGCTCTCATCTGCGCCGCTGTATCTGTCTCGTCTTACAGCTAATGACAGGATGATGAAAGAAGCGCGGCCCGAGCCAGTTTGAATGACACTCTCAGTTACGGGTCGGGCTTTAATCTTTGGTTAACTTGGCCTTTTGCCGCTCTGGGATGGAGCGCCTCTGTATCTTCCTTTGAAGAATGACACCAGACCGTCTGATCCTGTGGGAAACCTTTAATATACCTGGCAAGGATTCGGGAAGAATGGAGTCATGTCTACTGCTTCATCAAATCATTGCTCACTGATCTAAATTGCTTTCTTTCTTTCTTTCTTTCTTTCTTTATATTGCACGGACTATTTATTTAGACATGACAGTCAAAAATCAGTGATATATATCACTGTAAAAAATCAAAGGTTGAGAAAACTTAAAAGGTTAAGGCAACCAGCTTCAGGAGATTTTTGAATTTTCTCAACTTGTTTTTGTAGAAGATTTTTGGGATCTCAACTTTTTGAACAAAAATCTCCTGAAGCTGGTTGCCTTAACCTTTTAACTTTTCTCAACCTTTGATTTTTTTATGGTGATGATATATACATATATATACATGTATATATATATATGTATATGAAATACACTTTTGCATGTAAGTTTAACTTACATCAAACTTTACGGTTTTATTCCTATATATATATTCTGAAGGTTTTCACAGAGGGATTTGTTCATTTATCATCCGCCTGATTTTTGTTTTATTTTTAATTTGAGTTAGTTTTAGCAATTTGGTTGTGTTTTTGTCATTTAATTAGTTTTTGCATTTTAAATATGCTTTTTAATAGTCTTCATATATTTTTATTTCAGTTTTTTTTTGTTATTTTACTACAAACAGATAAACTAAATGAAAATGAGAAAAGTTCAAATAAAATAATTTTAGCTGAAATAAAATCTTTTTTTATATTAATCTTATTTCAGTTAAAATTCAGGCCTATTTTATTTCTAGTAAGAAAATGTTTTATGGTTTTAGTTTTAGTTAACTACAATAACCATGCTAATATGTCATCAAAATGAAACAACACATTTGAGCCCAATGGCTGAATCCAATGTTCATATTTCAGTTCTGAAAATTGTATGCAGATTAATACATAGCACATGGAGGGGCTATTTGGGGCTCTTTGGCTTTTCATAATGTGGTATTTCAGACTAATAAAGGGACTTGTAAAGTTCCCCTGCAGTCACTAATTTGTGTTCCGTAAAACTCATATTTGATATTCAAAATTACATACTTAAACATGTCATCAAAATGAAACAACACATTTGAACCCAATGGCTGAATCCAATGTTCATATTTCAGTTCTGATAATTGTATGCAGATTAATACATAGCACATGGAGGGGCTATTTGGGTCTCTTTGGCTTTTCATAATGTGGTATTTCAGACTAATAAAGGGACTTGTAAAGTTCCCCTGCAGTCACTAATTTGTGTTCCGTAAAACTCATATTTGATATTCAAAATTACATAAACATTTTTTTTTTCATTTGAAAAAAATTTATTCATGCCTTAAAATGGCTTGCATTAAACTGCACCCTTACCTAATAAAATGAATTAATGAATGAATAAGTAAATAAATTCTTTCTAAATAAATAAATAAATAAATTTAAAATAGTTAAAGGTGGGGTAAGTGATTTTTCAAAAACGCTTTAGAAAACTGATTCGGGCCGACTAGCAAAACAAACTTGTAGCCAATCAGCAGTAAGGGGCGTGTCTACTCATGATGTGGAGGAGAGAGCGTTCAGTGCACCGGATGGACATTAGCCGAGCCGAGCGACAGAAAGATAGAGATGGCGGATAAAAAACAAAAGAGGAAAACGTCTGCCGAACAAAAGAAGGCTTAAGGCAATAAGGCAAGAAGTAGGACCCGTGTAAATATCAGATCAGCTTTCCAGCGCTGGAGAGAACTCAAGGAGCGGAAGGCCTGCGATCGGACGCCGAGGTTGCTTTGTTTCTTCTCAATAGGTGAGTAACACCGTGTCTACAACAGCTAAAGTCTGCCTACACTGGACGCGATCAAACGACCGTTGAAAACCATTTGAAATGTGAGTCAGCACGTCATAAATAGAACCCGGCAGCAGTTTTCTGTCGGGGATTTGTCGTGATGTGCTGCGCCGCATCCAGTGTAGACCATAGATACGTATATATATCTATGGTGTAGACAGCATCACTGATGATCAGTGGTTCTATAGTATTTTGTCGCGCCGCGCCACTCGCGTCCGGTGTAGACGCAGTGTAACACTGGTTGTGCTTTGTTTCACAGAACTAATCGTTGCCTGTGTTGCGTACGTATGTGTGGGGCAGAGCTATCAAAATAGGGGCGAGACAAAAAATTAATAAATCGCTTACCCCACCTTTAATGGGGCTGCTGCCAGCCCAACAGAACATGTGAGCAGTGATGTTCTGGCAGATGCTGTCAGGTCAGCTGTAAATCCCGCCGTTGAAGCAGCAGGTTTTTGAAGAAGCAGCCAGGCTGAAACGGCCGAGCGTGTTTCTTGAGCGCTTGTTTGCACAGCAGAAATGCATTAATGTTTCATGGCCGGTTTCGGCATCAGAGCGCTCCCTTCAGGAGCCCGTTTGACTGCAGATGTATCGATTAAAAAGATTTGCCATTACTGAATTCCTCACAGACACACTGGCCTGATTCACCACCTCCATTTCCTCATGCAGAGCTGAGCGCCGCTCACACGGGAACTCAGAATGACTTCTACACTCCAGTTCAATTCCTGAATTTGAATTGAGTTAGAAAACTGAATGCAGGATTGCAATTTTGATTTCAAATGAACTGGAATTCAAAGTCTGTCTGTCTTTCTGTCTACCGATTAAAAAGATTTGCCATTACTGAATTCCTCACAGACGCACTGGCCTGATTCACCACCTCCATTTCCTCATGCAGAGCTGAGCGCCGCTCACACGGGAACTCAGAATGACTTCTACACTCCAGTTCAATTCCTGAATTTGAATTGAGTTAGAAAACTGAATGCAGGATTGCAATTTTGATTTCAAATGAACTGGAATTCAAAGTCTGTCTGTCTGTCTGTCTACAGTATCTATCTATCTGAATATCCATCCATCTCCTTTTGTATTCCACAAGAAAGAAACTCACACGAGTTTGAAACGACATGAGGGTGAGTAAATGATGACAGCATTTTCATTTTTTGGGTGAACTGTCCCTTTAAAGACCTCATGAGTTCACTAAATTAGCGTTTTCCTTTACTAGCACTGTATTTTATGTTGATTCAGGAGGTTTGGTGGGACATATAAAGAGCTTTTCTTCCAGTATGGGCTTATAGTTTGATCACAGCCATGAATCATGATTTACTTGCTTCGCACTTCTTGCATACTTAATTTAAAGTGTGTTAAAAGTGATTGTAGTCAGCTTTAGAAGTGCACTAGTATATACACTACTGTTTAAAAGTTTGGGGTCAGTAAGATTTTTTTTTAAATTAAATAATACTTTAATTCTACGTTAACTGTATTAAAACTAACAGTACAACATTTATGTTTCAGATTTCTATTTCAAATAAATGCTGTTTTTTGAACTTCCTATTCATCAAAGAATCTTGAAAAATAAAATGTATCACAGTTTCCACAAAAATATTCAGCAGCACAGCTGTTTTCAGCATTGATGATAATAATCAGAAATGTTTCTAGAGCAGCAAATCAGCATATTAGAATGATTTCTGAAGGATCATGTGACACTGGAGACTGGAGTAATGATGCTGAAAATTCAACTTTGATCACAGCAATAAATTACATTTTACAATGTATTCACATAGAAAACAGTTATTTATAATAGTATTAATATTTCACTGTTTTTACAGTATTTTTGATCAAATAAGTGCAGCCTTGGTGAGCAGAAAAGACTTCTTTAAACAAAAAAGTTAACCCTTTATTGAACTATAGTGCAGATGAGCACAAAGCTACAGACATGCATGATACAAAAGTCAAATTTTCATTTCATATGGTCTTTAACTGAATTTGAGAATCACTGCGAAGAATTAACCAAGAGCTGAAGATGCATGCTGTGTGTAATAACTGTACCTGCTCACTGTGCATTTCTCCATCTCTAAAAAGACGCCCTGGAGTTTATTCTGACACAATCTTTCTAAAATTATGATTACAAATCATGCTATTTTCAGGCGCTCCCTGACTGTGCATATTCCACTTTTAGCAAAACATTGAACGATGTTGGCCGTCTTCCCCATCCGACCCGTCTGAATTCTCCAGCACGGTTGTGTTTCGGTACAAGACCCAATTAAAGCAAAGAGCGGCCCAGTTTTCTGCAGCCAGCATACATCATCTCCTGTCAGATAAGCCCTTTCCCAGTTGAAGCGAGAGAAGCATCGAGTCCAACACGGATCTGTCAGGAAATAACGTCTCTCCAATCAAAGCGCTCATCGTAAATCCAGCAAACAAGCAGGAGTGTTTCAGCAGCACATGTGTGGCTGAGCCCTGCAGGAGTCAAGATAGCCGTCTGACAGAAGCTCATCGCTACACTTCTCTGTTTCCCCTGCGTGCTTACATGTTAGGTTGGTAAAAATTCAACCGCTTTCATAGTGGAGTCAAACACTTCCCGCTAACAATGTGCCATAAGCTATAAGCATCACTGTTTCTGTTGCTCACACATAGTGTTAGAGCTTTGTTTATATCACCAGCACATGTATTAAACTAAGCGTTTGTGCTCCAGACATCAATGATTCCTCAAATCATGTCTTTTGTTTGAATGTGTACCATGGATATATGGCTATACACATAAATACCATGGAATATGAGTATAAGTAATTGATAATAATAACAAAAACACAACAAAAACTGTCTGTGCATTAGTGGTGGGGATTTTTAGGGACTCTTTCGGCAGTTTGCATCCTTACGCCAGTAAGTGGAGACAATTTCTATCTTTATGAGTGAGTCATTGAATTGTTTTTGAATGAAGTGAGTGAATGATTGAAACATACTGACTCTTTAGAAACAAAATGTATGCGAGTCTGTCTGATTCATTGAATCATTCACTGAGGCAATTCATTTTACTATATATATTAGGGCTGTCGATTTTACATGTTAAAATGAATTGGTTATGGAAAAAAATAATGCTTTACAATTTTTAATGCAATTAACATTTGCATTGTCTGTTTTTGCTCAGGTTTTCCAATGCAAACATTACTTATTAAAGCCACATTAGAATGATTGTGCATCTCCAAGCAACACACAATTTCTGAATGAATCCTCATTTTGAACGAATCATATAAATCAATGATTCAATGGCCCATTCATGAAGAGTCATTTACTTCAATCCTGAATGAATTAGCCATTTGAATGAATCGAATGAATGAATGACTCAATGACTTATTCACATACATTTTTTTTTATATCATGTTCATATATAATAAAAAAAATCCATATTAATAAAAAACGAATTGAAGGACAGTTCACCCAAAAATTATATAAATAAATAAAAAGCTAATTTAATGTAATATCTATTTCATGCTTTTCTCATGTAACACAATAATGGCTTTTAAATTCAGTTATATTATCATATTAAAACACACACACACACACACACACACACACACACAGATATATACATCTGTGTGTGTATGTATGTATTTTAATTTGATTATATATATATA
>NW_015653461.1:443632-453297 GCF_001515625.1 Sinocyclocheilus rhinocerous | reverse complement strand
ATATATATATATATATATACTGTATATACATGCATATATATATATACACACTTTATATACTTTTACATCAACATACCATGGTACTGATTACTGTGTTACATACTGAAGATGGCTCAGTTTCAGCAATATTATGCACACAAGGCAGGAAACTCTCTCTCTCTATTATCTGTTCCATTAAGACCCATGGGTACAATAAAGTGTCTTTTGTAGTTTCACTAACATTAATTTCACTTTTTATTTGATAAACCATCTGTGATAGATTGTCATTGTGCTGCAGCATAAACAGCGAGACGTCTGATATGATGAATAGACACGGCAGACATTTGTCCCACATGATGTAGTTGCGTTAAATGCTCCTTAAACGGTACATCACATCTTGATTTAACTACTCGTGTGTGTGAGAGATCGCCTACAAAAAACCACCACAGCACTTAGCGCTGGTTAATAAGGCTGCATTACATAAAGCAGAGCACCGTTTGACAGCGTGTCGCATTATGCAGAAACCAGTCTGACTGAATAGCTGCAATTCACATCCCAAACAAAAGCCACCAGAAAAATGAGACACAATGCGGAGGAAATGTCCTCCGCCGAGACGAGACGCTTCTCTGGGGGGCGGCAGTAATTGCCTTGATGTCTTCAGACGGATGCTGGCACACAAACTTTTGTACCGCTGCGCGCACCAGCTTGAAGTATTATGTACATTGATAATGTGGTTTTCTCTGTCTGAACAAACAATCTTTTGGGGCTCATCTCAAATCTCTGTAATAGCCTGCCTGCGTTTCAAGGGATGTAAACAGACGCCGATAGCTTCTGGCTATCCGCGGCCCTTATTCTGATCTCTCATGTCAAACAGAGTATGGTAATTGCGTTTCTATTCTAATTCAGATTCTTAACATTGCAATTTATTACACAAGAAGTTTGGTTTAGATTTCCTGTTGCTGAACTGAAAAAGAATCAACACTATTGAAAAAAAAGAATCAAAGCTTTTGAAAAATAATCAAAACCCCAGAAATCTGCTTAATCATTTGCTGGAAGTGGATCGTGATCTTTCCACTGAAACCACTTTCACTCTGGATCAAACCGCTGCTAGTATTAGAGTAAAAGGTGTGCCTACCTGCTGAATGTGTGTCAGTAGACGATGAGATTGACATCCACAGAGGAGGGCAGATGGAGAGAAAAAGAGACAAAGAAACAATTAGAACTGAATTCAAACATCTATGACTTTCTTTGACAAGTAACTGCCTTGTTAGACAGCATGCTATCATTCATAAGTGACAGATTTGGAACACTACATAGACAGCAACCCAGCATGCAACACAAATACTGCTCCTCATGGGAAGCACATGGAGATTCGACTCACAATTGATTGCAATAGAGAGAGAAAATAACAACACAATACTCTTGTAAGCTGTACATACAGTAGCACATACAAATATTGGTGTTAATATTATATTAAAATAATACATTTTTTAACCATGTCCCTCAGTGTTAAATAGAATGTAATTATATTATTAGCAATAGTATTGTTTATTTTTTAGAATATCTTTTTTGTTAATAGTATATTTTTGCTAATAGTAACAGTATTTTATTTTTCTCTGTATTGAATATATTTTATTTATTTTCATTATAGTATTTATAAATTTTTATTAGCTTTTTTATATCCACATTGTTTTTATTTTATTTGTTTCATTTTAATTTTAGTAATTTAGTCATTTTCAGTGTTTCTATACAGCTTTAACTCATTTTCATTTTTAGTTTTAGCACTTTTAGTACTTCTGCTTAAACTTTATTTATTTATTTATTTAATTTTTCTTTATTAGCATTTTCATCATACACTAATATTTTATTATATTTCACGTATACCTTAATGAATTATAATATAGTTATTCATTTTGTAGTATGTTTGCTTTTACAACCATTCGTGAAGAAATGTATTATGGCTTAATCAGCAGAAAGACACCACAAACTCATGATTCCTGTCTGAATCTGAGCCATATTACAACTATTTGATCAATTCTCATGTCATTGTCACGTTTTTTACGCCTAGCTCAGATTTCAAGGTCAGAATTATGGCCAGTGACAGAAGAAAATGCAAACATGATCCAGATGTTTTCTGCTGCATCATTTTACTGCATCCAAACTGACAGAAAATGATAGATTTTACAGAAAAAAAGCTTATTTATTTAAAAACTTTGTTTATAAATGTATATTGTGAAAAGATCCATCTACATGATGTAAAGTTTTATGGATGTTTTTGAACTCAGCATGATCAAATTAGCTAATATTAGGCCTTTTTTTGCAAATCAGCAGAATTTTTTTGTCAAGATGCCGGGATTTTATCACCACAGATCTTAAATCCTGTTTACATTTGTGCAATGTGCATATTCACTATGCATATACTGTAATTTCAAAGCAGCTTTGAAAATGCATGCTTACAATGTTTTCAAGCCATAATGAACAGGGAATCTAGCATTAAATCAAGAAATCTGATGCCAAAACGGTTCTTGCATGTCTTGTAAAAAGCATAAGTTAAACATTTGCATAAACAGTTTTGGAAGCTTCGTCAAAGAAGAAAACAATGAAAAAGTGTTCAATTTCAGTCTGTTTCTCGCACAAAGCTTATTTGAGGTCAGAAAACTTGCAGTATATTCCTCTTTTATGATGCTTCGTTGTATACGAACAGCAACGTGAACGTTTTTCCCTTTGTGTTTCACAGAAAATGAAAGTCATAAGTGTTTGGAATGACGTGAGGGTGAGTAAATGATGACAGATTTGTTTATTTTTGGTTGATTTATTCCCTTAATAAATGCAATTCCAGCTTCTATCTGCACTTTCTAGAATAGACTCAAATTTTTGAGGTTAAAAGAAAAATGAAGAGATGAAATAAAAATAAAGTATTAATTTACACCTCATTTTCATTCCTGAATTAGAAACAGCCTGGAAGACGTTATTAATAAAGAATTAATATATTAATATTTTATCACCATGTCCAGGCACCTTGGCAATTAATCTGGGCTCATATTAAAGAGATTCTGACCCGTTTCTGCTCAGAGACGACCTGTTAATAATTCACTCCATCACACCTGCGATCACACACACTCTGAGCAACAGACGCTAATTAAACCCCAGCGACCAATCAGGGTCGTGCTCTGGATGGAGAATTTGCATAATTAGAGAAGTAAAGAATGAGGACTCACAATAAGAGAACTGAGCTGTCCTTGTGTACTGTACAAACAGCCAGGACTGAAATGAAACACACCGAACCATGACTCAAGACCTCATGGAGACCTTAAGATCCACCTCAAGCTGCTTTTTGGTGTTCATGAAATAATGCAGGTTTTTCACAGTTTTTAAGAGCCACTTCGAGGCAGCGTTTAGTTCCCAACACAAAGACTCAGGTGTGTTTAATTTGAGTTTGAGCTGAACTCTGCAGGAAAATGGCTCTCCAGAACCTGAATTGGGGAACACAGGTTTAAAGGAACAGTTCACCCAAAAAGCGCAAATTATCTAATCATTCATAAACTAAATCAATCATAAAAGTGCAATACAATATGTGCACTAAATTAAACTGAAACGTGATATGATGCATATTTGTTTGTTTTTTCCTTGTTTTTTTTTGATCTGATGATCAAAGATTAGTTTAAAGGGATAAAATTAGTGACTTGAATGAAAAATATAGTTTTGTGTTAACTAAAGTTTCCATTGTCTCATTTTTAACTGGCTGCTAAACTCCTGCATTTGTGCAAAAAGAGAAAAGATAAAAAGAGGTGACGAGGGGAAAAAGCAGTCAGGAGAAAAGAAAAGTGAGTATTCTCCTGGTGATTTCCAGTAAAACCCTCAAAATGGCAAAACGCTGCAATACATCACTTAAATGTAGGTATGTTCAGCATTTACCGGACTCTGATTTGGTTTGCTCGGAGATGTAACAGCGAGCGGCGAGGACCTCTGGGATGCAGATTTTCCACTCAGTCTCATTTGACAATGTTTAGCGTTTGAGTGGGACGGCGCGCCGGCCGGCCTCTTGATCAAATATCGGACATTCCTGTTCTCCAGGAGAAAGAGCAGAGAAATTTGCTCTCACTTTGCCAGACGTGTATATCTTCCGAAGGCTAACAGCCTTGCTCGAGCCCCTCTGAAACTACTCTTAAAAGTAGTCAAGTTCGCCTCGTCGCATCAGAACAGGAGGAGGCCAGGAGACGGGAAAGGTGCCCTGGGAAATATATTTCAGTCTGTTCCTCATCCAAAGCATTATATGACTATACAATACAAGTCATATGAACTGCACTTATAATAGTTTAATTGTGCTTTTATGTGTTTTTTAGGAGCTGGACAGATGTGGTCACTCAGATCTGTTGGAAACTGAATGGAAATGAGCTTGAACAATTGTCCTTTTGTGTAAAACAGCACACAGGCTATGAATGACACAAAAACTATTCCTTTTAGTACTGCATGAGAAATAACTTCAGTTAAACTATTAAGCACCATAACTAGGCCTTCCACACACGTACTCTTATTAACA
Organism: Sinocyclocheilus rhinocerous; assembly: GCF_001515625.1. Taxonomy (NCBI): domain Eukaryota; kingdom Metazoa; phylum Chordata; class Actinopteri; order Cypriniformes; family Cyprinidae; genus Sinocyclocheilus; species Sinocyclocheilus rhinocerous. Next base: position 448,778 of record NW_015653461.1, on the reverse strand, counting down.
CTTATATAGTCTGTGAAAACAGCAAATTCCCTTCAGAGTGCCTTTATGTGGTCTCATGTGCTTTGGTGTCACAGTTATTTATTTCCTGACTAAACTACATGACACACGACAGTTCCCAATACTCAACAATTCCACAGAGCATGAGCGCGAATATCGCTGCTTATTACAGTGAACGCGGGCGGAATAGCAATGGCCGGATTCTGGGAGAATAATTAGGTGTCACAGACCGGCACGCTGGATATCCAAATGCCCAGCGCAGCGGAAGCGGGCTGATTGGCACGGCCGGCGTGGGTGCGGTGAAGGGTCAAATAATGAACAGAAATCTGTTTGTTGGTGCTTTTCTAAATGGAAATCACAGAGCGTGACTAACAGGCAGACGTGTGTGTTCTGATGCAGAACGAGGGCAAACTAAAGCGCTGGCTTTTTCTGAACCCGGAGGAAACAGGAAATTGGACACACTTGGTGTCCACACAGGCCAGGAAATACGACTCATTGAACATCTCCATCTAGAAACGCTTCTATTAGACTTCATTAGAATGCAAACAGGTCGCTGATGAGGAGAATTGAATCTTTTGAAGAGACATTGAATAAATGGCTCCTCTTTTGGCCCAGGGAGGAAGAAAGGAGAACATGTGCTTGACTTTTAGTTTTACTAGCTCGATTGTTGAGAAAAGCTGTGCAAAGCTGTGCAAAGCTGAATATATAAGCTTTCCATTGATGTATGGTTTGTTAGGATAGAACAATATTTGGCCGAGATACAACTATTTGAAAATCTGGAATCTGAGGTTTTTTTTGAAGAGCAACGTTTAAGTGTTTTTTTTATATACATAACGTCAAATGTATATTTGTAAATGTATATTTATGTTATATAAACTACATACGTTTTCAAATTATTTGAAAGAATATATAAAAAATATATATGTGAAGAGTTCAGATGCAAAAGCCTCTAAGTATCTTTTAAAATTTTCTTCTAAAATTAGCATTTGTTTCTCACTCTCCTGTTTATGTTCAGTTATTTCACTTTAATGGCAATGAAAGGAACCTATTCCTTGCCATAAAAGTGAAATTACTGAATCTACACATATGAGTGTAATTATATTAGTATAATACTAATTATATTAGTGCAATATGTAATAATACTAGTGTAATTCTCTTATTAACACTTATATAGTCTGTGAAAACAGCAAATTCCCTTCAGAGTGCCTTTATGTGGTCTCATGTGCTTTGGTGTCACAGTTATTTATTTCCTGACTAAACTACATGACACACGACAGTTCCCAATACTCAACAATTCCACAGAGCATGAATATCGCTGCTTATTACGGTGAACGCGGGCGGAATAGCAATGGCCGGATTCTGGGAGAATAATTAGGTGTCACAGACTGGCACGCTGGATATCCAAATGCCCAGCGCAGCGGAAGCGGGCTGATTGGCACGGCCGGCGTGGGTGCGGTGAAGGGTCAAATAATGAACAGAAATCTGTTTGTTGGTGCTTTTCTAAATGGAAATCACAGAGCGTGACTAACAGGCAGACGTGTGTGTTCTGATGCAGAACGAGGGCAAACTAAAGCGCTGGCTTTTTCTGAACCCGGAGGAAACAGGAAATTGGACACACTTGGTGTCCACACAGGCCAGGAAATACGACTCATTGAACATCTCCATCTAGAAACGCTTCTATTAGACTTCATTAGAATGCAAACAGGTCGCTGATGAGGAGAATTGAATCTTTTGAAGAGACATTGAAACTCCACTTGAATAAATGGCTCCTTTTTTGGCCCGGGGAGGAAGAAATGAGAACATGTGATTGATGTTTAGTTTTACTAGCTCATTTGATGACACATTTGCTAAAGCAAGAGCCACAATGCACATAAAGCAACAGTATATACTGTATACAGGGCTGGCTAGCAACTGATTCCAAAACGTACTTGTAATTAGATTATATTACATTTTAAAATCTCATAATCTGACTACAGTTACTTTTTTATTGATTACATGATTACATCTTGTTCACACGGTATAGCCGTTTTTAATCCTAATTTATTGGTTCTTCCTAATTCTTCATTTTCATCTTTTACATTTTTCTTTCTAAAATAGTCTACTGCTTGTATACGTTCAAAAAGTCTTTTTTTATATCAATATGATACAAGGTTATCCTATTTAAAGCGATGTTAAACAAATTGGATCTCAAGTAATATTCTAAATATTCTAAAGTAGTCTGATTACATTACCGAAAATGTATAATGTAATGGATTACGTTACTACAATTTGTCATATCATTTGTAATCAGTCATTTGCAAGTAATCTACCTCTTGGTTTATATCAAAATTTTCTTTACAAATCGTTTTGTACTTCTTCTAATTCATGACCGGTGTCAATGCTTTTGCATTCTCTCAGAAAAGTTTTGTATTGCACTTACACAAATAACTACTTCCGACTGGTTCATCTCTAATGATTGTGTTAATGTAGTTTACAAACTGTGTATTCAAGTATTTAAAGTACTTTATATAGTACTTTGTATAGTATTTTTTGTTTGATATTGTCAGCTGTTTGGGGATATATTACATGTTACAAAAGTTGTTATTTTGTTATTTTTGCACCAGTTTAAAAGTTTTATTACATTTTTGTTCCTGAAATCCACCCTTCTGCTGGGATTAGTATAATCCTGATTTTTTTGGATCAAAGGTATCCCAATCTTAATAAAAAGTTTTGAACAGCACAGACTAATGATTTGATCCAGATCAAAAACCAAGATTGGATTTTGAGATCTAATCCGATTTCAGAATATTTTTTTTCCTTTGAACAACCCATTTTCAAGATAGCCAAAATCTGATCAGATTACTTTTGAACAACTGGCCCCTAGAGATTACAGTTTATAAAGTTATGGATATTTTTCGAACACAAACGCATCGCTTCGCTTCAGAAGGCCTTTATTAACCCCCCAGAGCACTTTTTATGATGGATGAACACACTTTTTTGGGCTTCAGAATCTCGACCCCCATTCACTGCCATTATAAAGCTTGGAAGAGCCAAGACATTTTTAAATACAACTCTGATTGTATTCGTCTGAAAGAAGAAAGTCATACACACCTAGGATGGTTTGAGGGTGAGTAAATGATTTTTGTGTAAACTACCCCTTTAAGAAAGCAAAACGATACAAAAAACATATTTTTGTATTTTTATATTTTGTATCTATTTCTATTTCAACAAAAACATATAAAGTACATTTCGAGTCAGATATTAAAGGGGTCATATGATGCTATTTCAATTTTTCCTTTCTCTTTAGTAATGGGTTTTAATGTTTTTGTCTCGTCGCTCCGGCCGGACATGGCATCACAGTATATTAAGGGGCGTAACATTTCCGTCAGATGCTTGAGGTATTCGGCCAATCACAACGCTCTGGATAGCTGGCCAATCAGAGCACCCCTCGCTTTTTCAGACCGATGAGCTTTGTAAAAATTGACGCGTTTCAGAAAGGCGGGGCATAGAGGAGAAACAATAATGTACAGTATGTGTAAAATAATGTGTTTTTTGAACCTTAAACCGCATAAACACATTTCATTACACCAAATACACAAAATAATGTTCTTTTTAGCAGCACCATATGACCCCTTTAAGGTAGCATTGATGTCAATGAATAACTCAAGATCTGTCCCAAAAGATTCGTGAAGATGTTCAAGAGCCGAGTGCCAAGCAGATCATTCAATTCCAGCTTTTTTCCTCAAATCCCAAGCCTACACCTGAAATAATGGATTTCCTCAGGCAAAATATCATGCTTTGATCATCACTAACATGGAGATCTGAGGAAGTAAATGTGCCACTTATCATCATCATTTGGAGGTCATTTTTTACTTTCACTCTCTTTCTTCTCTTCACCTTTTTCTCCTTTTTTACCATCAGCCCTCCGACTGCGGTCAGAAACCGAAGCTCTTTCCATGATTTAATGATCCTCATCCCTGGAGAGTCTGTTCAGCCGAACCGGGGACCGGAATGTGCTTAAACTCTGTGTTTGATGGGATCTCCCAGTTTGAGACTCGGACTGAGCGGACTCTCTCTGATACGTTTGAAACACAACATCTACTCTTTCTGCTCCGTCGCTTCTGCTGCTGCTGCTACTACTGCAAAACTTTCACTTTTTGCTTTTTAACAAGGCTTGAACATCTGTAGAGGGATACTTCAGGCTGGAGTTTCAAAAACACGACTGTGATCTGAGATGCTGTATGACGCTGTATGATGCTGTATGTGATCTGAGATGCTGTAGGACTACTGCTGTATGACGAGACCGAACATTGATTTGGAAACGACTGATGCCAGTGACAGAAACTATATATCTGATACCTAATAAATCATGACATGAGCTCTGATCTACAGACACGAATCAGCTCATACACTGAGTTTGGGAATAGCATACCATACTACTCTTATATTTGTGCTTGTGCAGTGCACAGTATCCATTCCACACTGTACAGTGTGCATCGCCTACAGCACTACATTTCCCAAAATGCAACATGTTTAACTGTTTTCAGTGAGAAAATCGATTGGAAGACATATCTACTTTGCTAAAAATGGAAAATAACCATTTTTATTTTCAATCAAAGAAGCGTCCCGTACGAAAGCTATACGGAACGCAGTTTGTCCCGTATATTCGCAGGCATACGCCGTATGACCACCAGACCATATGAATAACAAATTCTGAGTTTGCTGGACTCGCGCTAATGGCAATTCCCTTTTACTATCCTCATTTTGATTTTGCCAAATCAGATTGGGCGAATGCAAACAAATTGTTGATCATGAGCCCAACATCTAGCAAGGCAGGAAAAGATTCGATCTACCTGAAGGAAAAAGTCTTTCACTATTGTAAGTTAATTAAATAAAAATAGGCTATATGGTTGCAATAAAATTTTTGTTCAAATGTAGCCTAAGTGCCATTATTTAAAAAAATGCTTTATTGACTGACGTTTCATAGACCTTCAGTTGTTATGCTTTTAAATATCATGCCATTTGTATGTAATTTCACAGTATTTTCACCTCCTAAATTACTACACTAGCTACTTGTGCAGTCAGTCACAATTCTATAATGGCACAATTTACTCAGGCCGATGACATTTTTTGTATGACATTAAAATTATTTTTAGAATAATTGTACATA
>NW_015653461.1:438269-443056 GCF_001515625.1 Sinocyclocheilus rhinocerous | reverse complement strand
TAGTTTCCCATATTCTGTCCCTTATTTCCGTAAAAAAAAAAAAAAAAATACAATAGTCCCTTATTTTCCATTTCTGAAGTTCTAGAAAAATACAATGAATTATAAGGCTGTAGAGAACAGTTCACTATTGCAGACTTATATACTGAGGTTTAAATTACATTATTTTAATATAGTCAATCATTAACTAAAGTGGGTATATATATATATATATATATATATATATATATATACCACAGGTAACTGTAGTTTGAATTGCATTGCATTATGATGTGTTTTAGGGTTAAAGGAAACGTAATGTGATAATGTTCTGGCAAAAAAAATTACCTGTAGCTTTTCTATTTTTCTACAGATTTTTGTGAGGCCTGTTGGATTTGATGTGAAATGTTTTAGTTCATCCGGACATCTTGAGCTCCAAACCCAAAGCTGTTCTCTCATATTCCCTCGACCTTTAACTACTGATGTTTCTCAAGCATCACAGGAAATATTGATATTTGCTGTTCCTTTCAGATTAATTTACTCCAGTTTCTGATGTGACGCGATCAATGCCCCATCTGTGTGCGTGCAAGAAGTCATTCAGCTCTGACTCCAACTTCAGTCCTTTTTCATTAAAGATCCTGAAATATGTCAGTAAAATGGATTATGAATGTTCATTCATGTTGACTTTAAAGCTAACAAGAGAAAAGAGCGAGCTGGCCCTTTGGTGGTTCACTGAATAAGAGCTAATAAGAGCTGCAGGGTGAGATCTCAGACTCGTTTTATGCGCTTTCAGGCAGGTAATGTGTCTAAAGCCCCAGCATGGTGTTTTATTACTGCCAGACGGGCTTGTGATGCATAATTTCCCAGAAGAACCTCAGCTAAAGCTCCTCGTTCCTCAACGCGTTTTGCTTTAGGACTCAGACTGTACATCGAGTGGCGACCAAATCATGCAAATGCATTAAAAACACCAAAAGTGAACGTGCATTTACGTTGTATTTTCTTTGATAGTTCTGTTCTGTCTAATGTGCATGCATCATTTGCATTGGTCATGTTGTCAGTGAGCCGCCAGGACAGACAGTGCTGAGAATGGCTGAGTTTCTGCAGAGGACAGAGTCCATCAGGCACTTGTGCAGTGGGCGAGACTGAAGGTCCATGCGAGGAGTTTCTGTCCGTTCTGTGCTGGTTTCTGTGTGAATGTATAGGAGAGTCAGCAGATTTACAAGAGCTGCTGCTCCTTTAGCAGACGAGAGAGAAATCAGTGATTCAGAGCTGTGCATTCTCTTATTGTGTTATCATTGTGACACTATTATAGTTTTTATTCATATTTTGAATTACACTTTATTTTAATATTTTATAATTAATTTTGTTGTGTCTTTGTCACATAATTGCATTTTTTTTAAAGTCTATATAGTTTATATATATATATATTAATAATTATTTTACATCCAGGTAAACTAAAAGAAAACTAAATGAACATGAGTTTATGTTCTAAAATTTCTAAAACTAAAACACTAAAAATGAACAAAGAAGTTGCTGAAGTAACTCAAAAGTAGTGTAATGCATTACAATTCAGAGACAGTAATATTGTAATGTAACTAATTACTTTCAAAAGACAGTAACTAGTAATATATAATGTATTACATTTTGGAAGTAACTTGCCCAACACTGCTGACCGCACACTGAATTCAATTCAGACAAAAGTCTAGCAAAAAATATTTTATTATATAAACTGCATGGGTCAAAAAAGCAGCATTAAGAGCACTGACGATAGCGATGTGCTGAAAAGTCCACCTGTGCCTGTCTAGCTTTTAAATCACTTGCACCTTTTTGCACCATGCAGTTTATATAATAAAATATATATTTTTTCTTTTAGACTTTAGTCTGGATTGAATTCAGTGTGCGGTCATCAACTTTTCAGATTTTTTTTTTTTGCTCTACACATCTGAAGCAAAAATATTTTTTATCTGTTTGGAGCGCAACAAAAAACTTTCTCTAAAACTAAAATAAAAATAAATTAAAGCTAAGTAGAAATATATTAAAAAAATTAAAACTTTTTTAGTTTCTATTTTACTTTATTTAATATTTATTTTATTTCAAGTATTTTTTATTTCATTATTATTATTATTATTATCATCCTTTTTTACAATATTATTACAGTTTTTTATTTAGATCAAAAGAATAATCAAATCATTCTACTAATTTTATGATGTTTTTATTAATTTATTATTATTATTAGTTTTATACATTTTTATTTTTAATGATTTCATTTAATTTTATATTTTGCATTTATTTATTAATTTATTGCTCTTGTTAGATCTTGAGAAAATCTGTCTTCCACAGACGAGAAACTCACACAGGTTTGAAACAACAGTAAATGAATGACAGTGTTTTCACATTCGGAGTCACCTGCACACAAGTATAATGAATCTTCTGGAAGTGAATGTGATGTGTGAGTTCTGAATCTAATCATCTCCACACTGCTGAATGCTGTTCTGTATTTCACTATAATAGTTTGCTTAAGTTTATTCAGGTCCCGCAGTGTTGGCACATTTACACACATCACTGTGTTTTAATTCACACTAATGATTTTTTGATGAAGCATTTTAAACAGCAAACATACTGCGATTTGTTTTATTATTCTGTTAATCAAACTCTTTAAAAGCATGTTGTGCCGTTCATTAAAACAGGAAACAACAGGTTCATTTTACACCTGCTTGCTTATTATTTTACTTGTTTATTAAGTTACTTATAGTGTCAAGGAGTTGAAATAAATATCTAGTATGTACATCAAACCCTTACATATAACCTCAAAAATAAGTGTGCAATTTCTTTTTGGTGATATGCAATATTCTATCCATATTCTGTTTCTGGTGTGCTTTACTTTGAATTTATTTTTAGAACAGTATGTATGTATTGATTTAAATGCAAAGTGGTTTCTCTTAAAATGCAAATTTACCATTTATTTATTTAGCAGAATTGCAAAAAAGTTTTGCACAAAATGTGGGTTTGAACCTGTGCCATTTTTTTTTTTTTTTACTGCTATTTGTCATACAAAATGAAAAATTAGCAAAATGTTATTTATTTATTGTGGCACTTATTTATTTATTTATTGAATCGTTATTTTTGATATAAAATATTTTATTTTAAATGTAATTTTAACAAAACGTTATTTATTTATTTATTAAAGATTTTTTAAAAGTTCGAACAAAATTTCGATCAGGTCTGCATTTGTGTCACTTTTTATGTATTCATTTATTTACAGTTTTATTAAAAATTTTATTTGTGACCCTGGACCACAAAACCAGTCTTAAGTGTCAATTTTTTTTAAAATATATAAATGAACAAATAAGCTTTCCATTGATGTATGGTTTGTTAGCATAGGACAATATTTGCCCGAGATACAACTATTTGAAAATCTGGAATCTGAGGGTGCAAAAAAATCAAAATATTGAGAAAATCATCTTTAAAGTTGTCCAAATTAAGTTCTTAGCAATGCATATTACTAATCAAAAATTAAGTTTTGATATATTTACGGTAGGAAATTTACAAAATATCTTCATGGAACATGATCTTTACTTAATATCCTAATGATTTTTGGCATAAAAGAAAAATCAATAATTTTGACCCATACAATGTATTTTTGGCTATTGCTACAAATATACTCTAGCGACTTATGACTGGTTTTGTGGTCCAGGGTCACATTTATTTATTTATTGATGTTGATACATATTGATATACAGTGTTGGGAGTAACGCGTTACAAAAGTAATGCATTACAGTAACTGATTACTTTTTGCTGTAACGCAGTAGTGTAAGGCATTACTAATCAATTTTCAGTAATATTTTACTCTGTACATGTTCAGTAACACATGCGTTACAACATACTTTTAGCCCAAAATTTAACTGTTCAAAGAAAAAAAAAAACAGCAAGACATTAACGAATAAAAAATGCCGCAAGTAAGTTCTATTTCCTGTTCGTGGTCAGTCAATAGCCGCTGTGTCCAAACAGCCGTGTGGTGTCCAATTTTTGTAATAAAGACTAAACGACAGCTTCTGATATATTTGTTTAGCGATTTATTTCATTAATCTCCCTCTCGCTGGTGGAACTTTGTATTGTGTGACGTAGTCCAGTGAAGGTGTGTTTAGGGCGGGTTTTACAGGAGTGCCGCGAGGCTACCGGCCCGACAGTGGAAACGCGGCATGATTGCGGCTAACGGTGCGTTTCCGCTGCAGCGTCAAATCTGCGCTCAGTGCCGCTGGCAACGCTACAACGCCACTGCTTTGGGGCGTGTCAAATTTAGGGCAGAGCACACCTCTGAAAAACACCCTGTTTACGTTTCATCTTCTTCCTTTCACAGCGACTGGTTGTCGCCCGGCGTTTTTCGCTCGACATTTGCATAAAGTCGAGGAATGCCCAATCTTTTTAATGCTCTCAGCCACTGTCAACGCTTTCTCTGCGCCACTTTCAATCCCATAATACACCGCGCGAGCGTTTAAGCTCAACTTCCATAGGAATTAATTGAAAACGCTCGCTCCGCTGCCCTCGCTACGTGTCAGTGGAAACGCACCGTAATGGGTGAAGATGGCAGAAGACTGTACATGCGCGAGATGGACATGGACGTATGCGCATCTTGGCATTAGAGTTTACATATAGTCCTGTTGTGTCTAATATGAATAGACCCAAGCTATTTTTTAGCACTTTACCTCTACCATCCAGCAGACTTGGATCGTTTGTGATTCTGGCTGTCATCCTTTCTTGCATTGTCTTGAGCCTTCACTTTGCCAATTATAAGCTATATTGTTAGTAGCCTG
>NW_015653461.1:417887-435974 GCF_001515625.1 Sinocyclocheilus rhinocerous | reverse complement strand
CAGCAAGACCGCGAGACATTAACGAATCAAAAATGCCGCAAGTAAGTTCTATTTCCTGTTCGTGGTCAGTCAATAGCCGCTGTGTCCAAACAGCCGTGTGGTGTCCAATTTTTGTAATAAAGACTAAACGACAGCTTCTGATATATTTGTTTAGCGATTTATTTCATTCATCTCCCTCTCGCTGGTGGAACTTTGTATTGTGTGACGTAGTCCAGTGAAGGTGTGTTTAGGGCGGGTTTTACAGGAGTGCCGCGAGGCTACCGGCCCGACAGTGGAAACGCGGCATGATTGCGGCTAACGGTGCGTTTCCGCTGCAGCGTCAAATCTGCGCTCAGTGCCGCTGGCAACGCTACAACGCCACTGCTTTGGGGCGTGTCAAATTTAGGGCAGAGCACACCTCTGAAAAACACCCTGTTTACGTTTCATCTTCTTCCTTTCACAGCGACTGGTTGTCGCCCGGCGTTTTTCGCTCGACATTTGCATAAAGTCGAGGAATGCCCAATCTTTTTAATGCTCTCAGCCACTGTCAACGCTTTCTCTGCGCCACTTTCAATCCCATAATACACCGCGCGAGCGTTTAAGCTCAACTTCCATAGGAATTAATTGAAAACGCTCGCTCCGCTGCCCTCGCTACGTGTCAGTGGAAACGCACCGTAATGGGTGAAGATGGCAGAAGACTGTACATGCGCGAGATGGACATGGACGTATGCGCATCTTGGCATTAGAGTTTACATATAGTCCTGTTGTGTCTAATATGAATAGACCCAAGCTATTTTTTAGCACTTTACCTCTACCATCCAACAGACTTGGATCGTTTGTGATTCTGGCTGTCATCCTTTCTTGCATTGTCTTGAGCCTTCACTTTGCCAATTATAAGCTATATTGTTAGTAGCCTGAATAGCCCACAGTCACTATGCTACACCATATCGCCCTCTACTGGATGTAAAATGCTCTGCAGTACATTTTGTTAAGTTAAGTTAAGTTCTACTTCTGTAGTTATTTTGGTGAAAGTAACTCAAAAGTAATACAGGAGTCATGTAACGCATTACAATTCTGAGACAGTAATATTGTAAGGTAATGAATTACTTTTAAATAACAGTAACAAGTAATCTATAATGTATTACAGTTTGGAAGTAACACTGTTGATATATGATACATAAATATAATAGCGTTGTATAGAATAAAAAAAAAATCACAGTGCTTGTCACGGTGCATTCTGGGATTGCTTGTTCCTTGTATATGTGATGAAATCTTAAACGCTGACCAAAACCAGCCAGCATTTAGCATCTTTAGGGCTATGATGCCTTTCAAATACTGACTATGTAGGCAGCTCACTAGAGTTTTGAACAGAGTCTGTGTGTTCGTTTTGGCTCATGATGTGTTTACGGTTGTGTACTGCTGATTATAACACACCAAAACACTGATCACACACCTGCAGATACGCCACTGAATGCCAGCCCACCTGCATGTGTGTTTGATTATATTAACATCCAAGAACACTCAAATCTGCAGCACTATCCTGGACCAAAAGAAACTGCCGGTTTGTTTTTACGTCATTTAGGGGCGAGAAAATGTGCAGTAGATGATACCACGATATGAGACCAACGTGGAAATATAACGACACTGCAATCTCTATATGAACGAAGGACAATCCCACGCCAGACAGAAATGAGATTAATGAATCCCAAGCTGATCCAGGACTCTGAGCGTTTAATAAGCCTGTGCAGGATCTGTCCGAGCAGCTGCAGCGTTTGACTGACAGTCTCATCTATTGGGTTTAGCAGCCTGATGGCAGATGAAAGGCCTTCTTTTCCTTCACCAAATTAAAGGCTCACTTTGAGAGCCGAGTCCGTTAGGAAGCGTCGGGATCCAGCTGCAGGTGCGTCTGGCTGGACGGCGCGCTTTCGAAATGTCTCGTCCCTAAAGCTCTCACACACGCTGAATAACAGAAGAGGCTCTGTGTCTGACGGCTCCTTCCGATCAGGTGTCCATTTCAGGAGCAGAAAAACAAGTCACTCCATTCAGAAAATCAGTAATTGAGTTAAAAAAGTGCTCCCAGAATAATATGGCAAGTCGGCCTTCATCATATTTGCTGATTGAAATCCAATGCTTGTTTCTTACTAATGTTGAGGTGCTGATTTCTAAAATAGAGTCTGTTTTGATGGAGCATATCACACTTTCTCATAAAATATTATGCATTTGGTAGCATTTTAGCATGGGAGAACCATTTTTGCGGTGAAGAAGTCTTGTATTATGGTTTAGTAAGCAGAAAAACACCACAAACACATAAACTATTTGTTTAATTCTCAACACATGTTCAGATATATGGCATTATTTTATGCCTTTTTTCTGATTTTAAGATCAGAATTGCGGTCGGTGACAGAAGAAAATGTAAACATAAGCCAGATGTTTTCTGCATCCGAACACAGACAGAAAATTACAGATTTTATAGAAAATTAAAAAAATAATAATAATAATAAATTAAACACGTCTATGTAGTTATTTGACATTAAATGGAGTTTTTGAAAAGGGTTTTTCACTCCTTTACAGATTGTAAGTGAAATGATACACTTTCATACAATGATGCATTTTACATTCTTTTTATTGTAACTGAAACTTTTGTCATTTGACTGCTGTTATTTTAATAAGTTCATTATAGCTGATATATAGTTGATAATTTGAAAAATGTTCATGCTTACTTTGTGAAAAAAAACTGTACATGACAAAAAGTTTTTATTCATATTTTAGAACACTTAACTTTGATAAAGAATATCTCTTTGGTTTTGAGACTTTAGTCTTTGCAACTTCAGGGATCTTATCTATTCACGAACAGCTTGTAACACTCCAAAGAGAAAGGAAAACTTGAAATCGCATCATATGACCCCTTTAAATTTGCTAATATTAGACTTTTTTTCTGTTATTATTGCTCTGAATATAATTTTTCACTTGAGATCACCTAGCAACCACACAGCACAGCAGCATCATGATGGTACAGTTTCCACATGACAAACACCTTTTCTTTAGAAAATGGACAATTTTAGCATTCCATGACTGTTTTTTATTGTTTGTGCTTGTGTGAAATGATATTTTCCTCTTTCTGGTTGTCAGCGTTCAGTCCCAGGACATCTGACCTGCATTCAGCACAGAATTCAGCCTCTCCGAAAGACCCTCGGCTCTGGGAAAAGACTTTTGGTGTCTCATGCATTCGAAACGTATCGTATTTCCACAGACCTGCATGTGAATATCGCTGCACTGAACTATATCTGATGACAGAGAAAAACCTCCTTGAAAAAGGAAACCAGACTTTTGTTAAGTCAAAGTGCATACTTCAATTCGCACAAGTTTAGAAAACAGGGTTTGCTTTCCTATTCAAAGACATTAGAACTTGACTTTATTGTAGATCTGGTCTGTTAGTATTATATCCTCAGAAGTGCTTGGTTTTAACCCTGAACTAACACACCTGACATCTACAACACCACAGCTGTGAGTGGTTTTGGTTCACAGGTTGTCACTCAGAATCAAACGCATTTTACACAAACAAGGTACAAACTAGCTTGAAACTATTCAAATTTCCCTCTTCTTTTTGTAAAGAAATATTAAAACAGCTTTTTTTATTATTAATTTATTTATTCATGCATGCATATATTCCTGAATGCAGGATTGCAAAAAAGTAACTAATTGCAAAATTATATTGAAACAGACTTGATAAGTGGTAAGATTTTTTTATATGATTTGTGCATTTATAAATATGTATATAAATATTTGTACCTATTTTTGTTGAATGTTCAGACACGCTTGACCCTGTATCTAAAATCCTCTTCTCCTGCGGTGAGGTCAGGTGCACTTGTTAAATTGAATGTGTTGTGTTTGTTGTTCTGTTTTCTTTCGGACCACTGATCTACTCTTCCTGTCAAGCTTTATTTAGATGCGGCGTTAACTTTGTTTTATTCTCGCTGTGCTGCTGGAGACGAGATGAGAGCAGGAGAAGTTTCAGTCGACGAGTTCAGTCCCGCGTCTAACAGGAGAGAAAACACTGAACCACACACACCACGTCTCTCAGTCTGACACGTGTTTCTCCAGACGTGCTTTGTTACATATAGAAGACGCATGAGACGAGAGACTTTTGGTTTATTTTAGCACAGAGACGGAGATGCTTGTTTTAAATGTACAAACTGAAAATAACTAAAAATGATACTTGGAAAGTGTGAAATCTAAATATCACACAACTCTTTAAAAAAGAAACACTAACAAGCATTCGCAAACTACATGAACCATTTGATCAGACTTGACAATACTCCACAGGTGACAAACTTAGGTTGGAAAAACAATGTGAGAACATTATTTTGAAATGTTTCTAAAATGATGAAATATTTTCTTGTTGAGATTCTAATGCTATTTAAAGGTTAAAACAAATTTCTTACTACATTCTACTAACTTTATTTTCACCTTAAAAAATGTGACTTAGTTTATTTTTAATATTCTAAGAAATGTCTGGGGTTTTTTTGTTGTGATTCTGATGTTATTTAAACGTTACAATAATGTTTCTTACAAAGTTCTACTAACTTTATTTTCACCTTAAAATGTAACGTTATTTGAATGTTTCTTTTTGATATTCTAAGAATGCTAAAATGTCTAGTTTTCATGTTGTGATTCTAATTTTATTTAAATGTTACAACAACATTTCTTGCAACATATTTGAAATTTTATTTATATTCTAATAATGTAAACATTTCATTTTTTTCCATGATTATAACGTTATTTAAAGTTTAAAAACAATTATTATTGCAACGTTCTACTAACTTTATTTTTACCCAAAATGCAACATCATTTAAATGTTTATTTTAACATTTTTAAGAATGTTAAAATGTCCAGCTTTCTTGTTGTGATTACAATGTTACTTAATATGCAAATTAGATACAGTGTATAAATCTTATGGCTCTTATGACCATTTTGCACATATACTGCATAAAGCAAAATGGTATATCAAATCATTCTGTTATATCTTTCATAACATAGTTGAGAATCATCTTTACACAAAGTTTGGTATAAAAAAAATCCTGAAAACCTGAAAAAGAGTGTTTTTGCCTATGCATGTTCATTCATGTATTTTTTTTAAATTTTATTATTATTATTTTTTTATTGAGCCCCGGTGTCCTCTACCAAGGATATAGCATAAAATATTAATAAAATATCATTTTTCAAAATTGTTATTTTTCATTTTTTTCTTATGCTCTAAACAATGTAATGACATGAAAAAATACTAAATTCACAACTTTTTTTTTTGTTCAGGGTCTCAGGAGGTTAAAGGTTACAATAATGTTTCTAAGAACATCCATCGAGTACGAATAACATCATAAGGACTTGATCTCAATACATTTTCTTTCAACGTTATGACAACGTATATCAAATATTTATAAGGTTAGAAGAACTTTCCACAAACATTCCTTTAAGAATATTTTGTCCCAACATTTATATAACTTCAAAAAAAAAGAAAAAAAAAAAAAAAACCTAAGTAAAAGTTGTGAGAATGGTAGCTGTGTAGACAGAGAAAGACATGCAGGTCATGCAGAGCCTCATCTTGACTTTGGTAATAGAACTAAGCGAGGCAGTAATTCATTTCTAGAAACATCCTTAAATCGATTCAGGTTCATTGATGGAATGTCTGTCTGACTCTGTTAATTTGGCTGCACATTTGGGTTTATTGATGGATATTTTCTAAAAGAAATCTCTTCAAGTCTCTCATATGCTGCTGCATAAATCTGAGTGATCACTGTTGAATTTGCATTATTCAAATGGAGACCGCCAGCCCCATTAATGTGAACATCTCCACGGGATCATTTTCTGCTGCTAAAACGAATGTGCTTTTACTTCCTTTGGTTCATTTTCCTAATGACTGAGATTTGTTCTGCGGTGGCATTAGCAAAAATAAAGCAGAACAATATCTGCTCCTTCATTATCCACAGAAGATTGCAGACTAATCCTTCACTAGTCCTTCATTGTCTGGTTTAGTATTCAATCTGCTGTAAACATATCACACTGAAAATCACTGAGATCGTAAGGTTTTTACCTGCTTTGCACCATCACATGATGCACTCCAAGAGTGCAGACAGAAATTAATACTTTTATTAATCAAGGATGCACTGAATTGGTGAAAAGTGACAGTAAAGACATTTTTAATGTTACAGAAGATTTCTATTTCAAATAAATGCTGTTTTTTTTTAAACGTTCTGTTTATCAAAGAATCATGAACATTAAAACCCATCACCGTTTCCACAAAAATATGAAGCAGCACAACTGTTTTCAACATTGATGATAATCAGAAATGTGTCTTGAGCAGCAAATCAGCATATTAGAATGATTTCTGAAGATCATGTGACACTGAAGACTGGAGTAATGATGCTGAAAATTCAGCTTTGATCACAGCAATAAATTACATCTTAACATGTTTTCTTTTAACACTTAATTTGTGACCCTGGAGCACAAAACCAGTCATAAGGGTCAATTTATTTTAAATTGAGATTTATACATCATCTGAATGCTGAATAAATAAGCTTTCCATTGATGTATGGTTTGTTAGGATAGGACAATATTTGGCCGAGATACAACTATTTGAAAATCTGGAATCTGAGGGTGCAAAAAAATCTAAATATTGAGAAAATTGCCTTTAAAGTTGTCCAAATGAAGTTCTTAGCAATGCATATTACTAATCAAAAATTAAGTTTTGATATATTTACAGTAGGACATTTACAAAATATCTTTATGGAACATGATCTTTACTTAATGTCCTAATGATTTTTGGCATTAAAGAAAAATCTATAATTTTGACCCATACAATGTATTTTTGGCTATTGCTACAAATATACCCCAGCGACTTAAGACTGCTTTTGTGCTCCAGGGTCACATTTCAACATTTTAACACTTAATTTAAATAATAGTAGTATATTCAGTATATTCTACTTCAGCATCACGGTATCAACATTTTCCACATTTTTATTGAATTTGAAAAATGTACAAATCAACTTATATTTCATATATTCTCCTTATCAATACAATCACAAAGCATTGGATTGTGAGTGTCCCAGCAGGTCTGAGGTCAGTCTCCAGATGGCGCTTGTTAGAGATCAATGTAAACTCAATTTCACTGTCTTTGACAACACTCAGCCTCCCATTGAACTTAAATCTGTTTCATGTTAATTAAATTACCACAAATATGTTTCTCATCAAACATGTTCCATTTTGTATCCCGTAATTCGATTAAAGCAGGAACGTGCTCAGAACATCCAATCTTCGCAAAGCATATTACCACAACCAGATTTGTCCAATAATGTTCTTTTACTTTCATTTGTCATGGCAGCATTTAGATGATCTATTTAGAAACTACACACACACACACATATGAATGGCTTTGTGGATTATTAAGGTGTATCAGAAATAAAGCCTGGTTAAATCCCACAGGCTGTTATTTGTTTCTGCCGCACGTCTTTTTTCAGATCGATGGATTTTTCTCTCGCTGATTGGTTTCTATTGAAGCACTTTAATCTGATTCATGGATTTCATCTATGTAATTCACAGCCTTTAAAGTGGGATTTGCTCTCAGCAGCTCCATCCTCTCCTGCTCGCTGCTGCACAGTAAGTCATCAGGAATGTAATTAGTGCAATTAAGGTGATATGGGTTAGTCAGAGACTGTGATCGGTCTGATTGGGACTGTGATGGGAGTCTTGCGTCTGATCGTGGATATGGTAAAGTCAAGTGTGTTTAAAGCAGTTTGGGAAATGCTGAAATACTCGACCAGTGAACTGGAAAACTCCCAGAGGAGCATTTTATTGCTCAAACGTTGCTCTTTCATGGGCCTTCAGCTTTAATTTGAGTTCTCAGGCATGTTTTATACAAGTATCAGAGAGAATCTCACAAAATCTGACAAAAACATATTCTATTTCAACCAAAAATCTAAAGAAATGACAAAGAAATTATATTTTACATACAAAACATTGATTTATTTATTTAGTTTTCCGACGTGATTTTCATGGCACATTTTATCCTCAAATTAAAAAATAAAATAAAAAAGTTTTCTGAAAAAATCTAAAAATATTATGATGTAGTCTTCTGCTTATATTGATAATATAGATCACTCAAAAGATTGAGCCGATTTAAAAATAAAAATAAAATACTACTTTTATTCATCAAGGATGCATTAAATTGACCAAGAAATCCGTAAAGACATTTATAATGTTATGTATGCTGTTCTTTTAAACTTTCAATTCATCAAAGAATCCTGAAAAATAAAACATATCACGGTATTGATAATATAGATCACTCAAAAGATTGAGCCGATTTAAAAATAAAAATAAAATACTACTTTTATTCATCAAGGATGCATTAAATTGACCAAGAAATCCATAAAGACATTTATAATGTTATGTATGCTGTTCTTTTAAACTTTCAATTCATCAAATTTCCGCAAAAACTATTGAGCAGCACAACTGTTTTCAACATTGATAATAATCAGAAATGTTTCTTGAGCAGCAAATCAACATATTAGAATGAGTTCTGAAGGATCACGTGACACTGAAGACTGGAGCAATGATGCTGATAATTCAGCTGCGCATCAGAGAAATAAATTACATTTGAATAAATATTCACATAGAAAGCAGTTATTTTAAATTAAAATAATATTTCAGATTTTTACTCTATTTTTGATCAAATAAGTGTAGCCTTGGTGAGCAGAAGAGACTTCTTTCAAAAACATTAAAAACACTGAGCTCTCTTCTGAAACTCTGGGGTCATGTTTTATTATACCTGTCTAGAAGAAACAACCGACATATTTTAGATTTTTTCAGAACATCTTGGCTCTGGTTCATAACTGTTATTCGGGGTTTCTCTGTTGGCGAAACACCTGCAAACATCAGTGTGAAGGCATCAGCTCTGGTTTGTGTGATGGACGTGTGGAGTGAAACGTGACGTGTGTCACCGGAAACACAATCACTCGCTCGCTGAGGCTCCGACCCGTTTCTCATTTCACCCCGTCTGTGTCAATTAAGGCATCTCTGCGTGTGTTAGACTCACTGACACAGATCACATTTAAGCGTAAATGTCAGCTGTGGTTGATGCACAATGTGGAAGAATATAGTCTATCTCGCTTGACTTGGCTTTGGCTGCAGATATTCACACCGAGACACGTTTGCCGAACACGTTTACATGCACACCGATACGCTGATAACTTTGCTGTTAAACTTGTCGCACACAATCTACATGCCTTCTGTCGTCTGACTGATAGTTTAGACTTTTTTAGCTAGTAAAAGGTTTTTTAGTATAATTGTACACCATCCAGCTTCAGCTCGTGCTTCACGTGTCTTTTTGCTGTCAAATCTGATTTTTATCCAGAAAACGTAAGACGCAAGTAATATTTCCAGATGAACACTTACTGGACTGAAGCCGATCGGCTTTACTGGATTCTCCATCAATCATTTTCTAGAAAAATCAGTGCGTCTCAAATCTGATCATCAGGATCTTTTGAGGAACGTTTGTTTCCAGAAGCTTTACTTTCACTGTTCCTCAGCGGAGGAATGATCTTCACAAGCCTCCAAAACATCTCACATCTTCTGAGGAACGTTTATTTATTAATCTCTCAATCATCATTGGATTGCAAAGCATTATATGTTTTGATCATTTAAATCTCATCTTACTAAGACATATTATTGGAGATATAGAGTGAGGACTGATATTTATATTTTATGTAAGTATCTGTTATAAAGATCTCATTGATTTACATTACAAGCAGATAGAATTTCATCACTTTTTGTCCATGAAAATATCAGCATCTGCACTAAATGGTAAATTTTTACTCAGTTTGGTACAGTCTGAGCAGATTTTCCCTTTATATTCTCACTATATCAAACTATATGAGCCAAAAAAAAAGAAGAAAAAAGCCTGATGGGTCATATATGAAACTCAAGAAAAAAGCAGATATGCAAACTTTTATTTCTTAGCTTTTGTCAAAAGACCATTTCAAAGAATGATCTTTTTCTGACTATTTTGTCATATGTCAGGCTTTACAGAGATAAAACAGTGCAGCTCAATCAATCTGCTGGTTCTTTTCATGAGCCTCCAAAACTTCATCTCGAGTCACTCGCTGCACTTTTTATAGACTTAAAGCACACAGAAGAGCAGCTCTAATGGCTTTATCCCAGTGAAAAACTCTCAAAAACCCACAATGCACTTGGTCCCTGAAGAGTTCAATGACTTGCAGAAGCAGGTTGGGTCTCTTAATGGCAAGACTTACTAGACTTTGTTCTTTTTTAACATAACCTCCAGAAATCTCATTAATTTTCATTTAATTGCTGTCGCTCATCCGTCCGGCCGAGCGAGCGGCGAGATAATATCGATGTATTTGCAGGCAGAGAGGTTCCTCGTCCTCCTAACAAGCATATGATCCCAATGTATTCTGGGTAATTAATCATTTACATACTCCGACTGTCACCTGTGAGGTCATCAGCGTGCGCCCTGCCCGTATCCGCCTTATTAAAATGCTAATCAACAAACCACGGCGCGCTCTTTCTGCTCGAGGTCTCTTCATTATCATGGCCCTTTTGCGTCCGGTGGATATTTCTCCACGGGGCGCCGCACCACGAACCCCGGCGAGAACAGAAATTAAATAGCAGACGCCGGGAAACGGGATGAAGCTGTGAAAATTGGGGAAAAAAAGGATCAGTTTCTTCCAGACGAGCGCCCGCGGTCTCATGGAGAACCTGAGGCTCATTAGTGAAGCTGGACACAGTTGTGAAATTTGACACGAACCGCACCTGGACGAACCCTATAAATTGATATATATATATATATAATTAGTTTTTTATTATTATTTTTATGCCTCTTCACATGCTGAGAGCGTTTAAATGGCTGCTCTGTTGAAAGCAGTGATCGTTCAACACTGCAGCATTAAAGCTGCCAAAACAGCTCACCTTCTCCATGACCTGCTGAGAACATCACAGAACATCACAGACGTGCAGAAACGCACCGCTGAGAGCATGTGATTCACCCTCTCCAGGCTCGCGTGACCTCCAGCACATGCTCCACCGGCCCACGTGAGCCGAGAAACAAGCACCATCACAAACTATAGCAGCTCAACCACTGAGAATCCAGAACAATATCAGACTACAGAGTCCACTTTCACCGTGTGGACAAGAACTGGCGGCTACACATGCTCATGGACAGAAAGTCACACATTTGAATTCACTGGAGTCAAAAACAAAACAGTAACAGTAAAACAAACGTTTAGAATATTAGTTTACTAATATAGAAGTAAGAGTATTATAAAACAGGGATTATGGATGAGGCATTTTCACAGCTTTCAAACCTGTGGCAACCATAAAACAGTTTGTTTGCTAATGAACTAGATTTCTTTCAAAAAGAAGGGTTTATGTTGAATAATAATATTATTATGAATAAAATGTATAAGTATAGAATGTATATAATAAGTACACTGTTGTAAAATATAAATAATAATAAAAATATGTGTATTTTTATAATATATTTTTATAATATAAAATATCATTATTGTTGTTAATATCACACTTAAATGCACTTGTTGGCTCTTTGATAAATTGCTCCTCTTTTTGCTAAATGCATAAATGTAAATAATAATAATAATATATTTGAATATTATAATTACATTATTATGAAAATATAAATACTAAAAATGTGTATTTTTAAATATATTGTTATGATATAAAAAAAAAATTGTATATAACATCTATATTATTATTGCTGATGTTAATAAAACCCTTTAACCAAAGCGAATACAAAAATAAAATAAAATAATATATAATTAATAAATTAAATTAAATTAAATTAAATTAAATTAAATTAAATTAAATTAAATTAAATTAAATTAAATTAAATTAAATATATAATTAATAAATTAAATTAAATTAAATTAAATTAAATTAAATTAAATTAAAAATTAAGTTGAATTTAATTCTAGTTTGCTTTCTAATCTCGTTGTCTAATAAACCTGGCATTGTATGAATTTATTGTTGTCTATGTTATTTGCTTTTGCTCCACTTTGGTTTGGATAAAAGTGTCTGCTAAATGTAAATGTAAATAATAGTAATCATATTACAAAATTACATTTTTATAAAATAAACATTTTTGTTTATATTACTATCATTATTACTATTATTAGCTAAATTATTTACAAAACCACACCACCCAGCCCTACTCTGTCCTGTGATACTCTGTGAACTCATCTAAGTTGGTATACATGGATGATCTGCTCTGTGACTGAGAGCTGAGAAAATACAAGAAGAGAATTTCTTGTGGTTACTCAGCTTCTCCCACACTCGTCCTCCAGCTCTCTCTCTCTCTCTCTCTCTCTGTACAGTAGGTGGTCTGTGCAGTCTGTACTCTGGGCGGCAGCGAGCGCAGTTGATGATTACTGTTTTCTTGCAGAAAAACAGCAGACACGCTGCCAGTAATTGCAGATGAAATCCCCCGGTAGTCAGGAGGTGAATACAGCCGTTTCAAAAACACTGTTTAAGAGAACAGCAATACTCTATTGCTCAGTCTCTTTCAGTGTCAACGAGGCTAAATGCAAACACATTAATGAGGGTGAATGAGGGTTTTCTAACTGAATGCTGCTTGACGTCAGACGAGTTTGCGGCGTTTATTGCTCATTAGCATGACGGGGTTTCCAGCGATTGCCACGTTACGACACATTGACTGCTTAAATAGGATTCAAAAGCTTCTTAAGTATAATAACAGTGATTGATTATGAAATTTTGATGAACCTGAGACCGTAGAGTCAACTAGCTGCAAAACTTTAATTTCAGGATATAATGGGAGACGGAAATATGCTTGAATTAATTGATACAGACATGGTTCATTTAATGATTTCAGATACAAAAAAAGCATAATTATGACTTTAATGTTTAATGAGGTCTCATCATTAAAATACTTCTAATGCAACACAGTTTTGCAAACTTTGTGACCATTAGTGTCTCAAAAAACAGCATCTGCAATGCATTTTACTTCCATAATGCAACATTTTCCCACACAAACAGAATATTAAATGAGAATTAAATAAGACTGAATGATTAGATTCAATTTAATTGTCAGAGTACAGAGCCAATGAAATGAGGCTAATAATAACAATATCATATTAAAAATATATAATTTTTTATTTATTTCTTTAGATTATTTTTATTTTTTAAATTAGTTTTATAACATTTTATTTAAATTTTTTATAACATTTTATTTAACTTTTTTTCCTTAAAATAACTTCACAACAAGCATGAATTAAGAAAGTGCATTTCGTTCTGATTTTATGTTTACTGTAAAAGTTGAAGGCAGTGTGTTGCAGCTTTAAAAGATGCAAAATTGAATTTAATTTGCAATAAAATGCACGCAGGTGAAACATATGGTATGAAATGAACTGGTCTCTGTACTGACTCATGCGTTTTAATGAAGGATAGATTATTAACTATTCAATGCTGTTGTGCACATGCTTTCTGAGCACAGGTTGTTTTCCACACACACCAGAAATCAGAGCGGACACAATATCTTTACAGAAGAGAGACCAGAATGGAAGAGCATTTGTACATTATTCATGAAAGGAATTATTCACGAGCAAATAAAAATGGATGGAAAGCTGCCCTGCCTCGATCCTTTCAAAAGCAGATGCTGCTGGTTTACATGCACAGCGCTTGGCTTTTGCTTTAGACTTAAAATTAGACTTTCATTAATACCGTCCCTGACAATATGAATCTCATCACCTGTCCGGCGGAGCGTAATGTGGCGATGGAACGGATCCTTCATGCTCTTGTGCCTCTTTGAACAGGTCAAAACATTACATGAACATGGAGAATTGCACTGAACAAACTGTCCTTTAACGGCACAGTAGATGATGTAATGCTGGACGAGGGTCTGTGTGTGTTCATAGCCCTATCTGAAGGCTTTTACGCCCGCAGGCGGGTGAAAGGTCTTGACAAAAGCTTTTATAGATGGGACGAGAGAGAGAGAGAGACGAAGAGCGCCTCTGAAGGATGACGGGTCATTAGGGGTCAGTGGATTAAACGAGACTCATTTATGACACTTTACTCTGTGCATCTGAGTCACTCGCTAACGATACGCCATCTACTGTACCACAGCAACTGCTGAAGCAAGCAAAAATATCTCTGGCTAAAAGTTCTTTCCCTGTCTGGAGTGAGACAGTAAGGAAACTGTGTGTGTGTGTGTGTGTGTGTGTGTGTGTGTGTGTATATATATATGTATATATATATATATATATATACACATACTGAGGTAATGAGAATTTGGGGGGGCATCATGAAAATTACATCACAATTCAACCTGCAAGACAGAAAGACAAAAGAAAGAGCAAGAAGGCCATCTCAGAGCATCTGCGGCATAAGCAGACGATCAATAGTCTAAATGTCAGGATAAAGTGGAGAAATTGAAGTGATCTCACACCTGCATTTATCACCGTCTGCGGCTGCTGAACTATCACCTCCTCAACACCAGAACAGCCACTTTGAACAGCTTTTCATCCTCTCCAATCCCACCTCACATTATTTTGCTGTGTGTTCGTGTGGAGCTGCGCTTCATGTAAAGTGACCTGAATAAGCCAAAAAAGCATTTTTGAGAAGCACTCCATCTCGACGTTCCCCATCCCACAGCGGAGGTAGACAGGCGAAGTCAAGGACGCCCAAGGACAAGGAGAGCTAGTCTGAAGACGAGGAGCTGCTGAGAGGAAGAGCCTGCTGTGAGCGACTACTGTGAGCTCTTTCTCCTGCTTTTACACAGGAAAATTATGAAATGGCATCACTTCAATGCTACAGATTAGTTTCGGCATTATATACATTTTTTTCTAAATTATACCCAAGTATAATTAATAGTGTGGTTTTAAACTAAAAAAAGTTTGTGAAATTATTAAAGGGCACCACTTTTATAAATTTTATATACATATAAATATATTTAAATTGATCAAATATGACATCTATCAATCCATCTATATCAATACATCTACTATCTTTCGATAATATACAGTAAATGTTAATGTTATTGTGTGTGTGTGTGTGCGTGTGTGTGTGTGTGTACATATATACAGTATATATATATAGTTCAGTCATGAAACTCTAGATGGCGCAGGCTGACGGGGTGTTAACGTAACTGATGATATTCAGAGAGTTAAACAACTTGGCACAAGCTGATTGGTTCATGCTGCATATGCAGCCAATGAGCTTACTGCCTTGCATTTATATGGCTGGCTAGCATTCACTTGAGATTCCTGCAGCGCGCTTTCAGAGTTCTCTGAAACCCTCCACCTTCCCCAGCTCCACCTGTATAGATCTGCTAGGGGGTTATTTTATATGCTATTTGTGCAGCAGCAGCATGTCTTAAATACTCACGGCACCGTATCGCCATATGCATTGGCAGTAGCAAGTTCCTGTACTTGCTTGCAGCAGCAGCAATAATCTACAACTACAGCAATAACCAACAGCAGCAGCAATTCAGCAGCAGCGTAGCAGATCTGTTCCGCAAAGACCAAATACATTAACATTGTCACATCCATCACCATGCTAAAATGTTCAGAGAGTTGTCATGATTGAAGTACATATATATAAGTGCTGGGTAAGTTACTTACAAATTGTAGTCTGTAATGTAATCTAGATTACTCATTTAAGGTAATATGTTCCACTTTTGGATTACTTTTAGATTACTTATGACCTAACATGTTAATAGACATGTAAGTGCCAATGCATTGCATTGAAAGGGTATATGCAATCTGACAAAAAAATCAAGATATCCAGTTTAGAAACATCAAATAGAATTGCAATCAAATACAAAATTCATCTCTGCCATTACATGAATAAATTGCATTTTAAAATATATTCAGAATAATGTTTTTATTTATATCATTACACTTTATTTGCTCTTTTTTATTTTGTGAAACCTTACTACGTATATGGAATAACTGTTTTATAAAAGCAATAAGCCCCGTGAAGCCGTGGTTTACAGTGAATTTATAACAGCTAAGGGGGTTGTAGGCACTCCGCTTCATATTGCTTTAATTTACAGCATTTGTAAAATAATGTAATGCAAAATATCAAATGCAAACAAGTACTTTTAATATATTTTATTTCATACTTACAATTCATGTCTATAAATCAAGTTTTATATTGTAAACGTACATAGCATTTGTAAAGAAATATAAGGCAAAATGTCAAATATTTAAAATATTAAATGTCTATATAGTATCTATTTATTTTAACTTACTAGGTTTAGTTTTAGTACAAGTTAAACTAAACAAAAATGACAACTAGCTTTTAAGATTTTTATATTTAATTTAATTTCAGATAACGTTTATTTTATTTCAAGTATCATACATTTGTTATGCTCTATTGCAGAATAGGATATGTTTTGGGTCTCATGTTTGCACAAATTAATCTGCGGTTACAGCTTCATCTCCTATGTGTTCCAGCAGGAAAGAGTTCATGTCACGGCCCAACTTCAGATCAAGCGATCAGACAAATTCAGGCCTCTAGAAAACACCCACGTTCATAAATATGCATTACGCGCATATATAACCAGCTTAAGATCTTCAGAAGAGTCCTTAGCTCTCTTCTTTCACTAATTGTATTATTAATGCTGTCACTACATCTGAATTCAAGCCAAGTCCAGGCAGGCCCTTTGGTAGCACAACCAACACCGACGTCTGACCGTAAACACAGAGTGAGCTCAAGCGTTAAACATCAGTGTAACGTTAACTCTATCTGCAAATGCAATCTGAACAACTACCCACAAATACTTGGCTGGAATCTGCTTGTTGGCACGTATCAACCCAGGCCGGAGAGTTCAAACCGTCCGTGAGGGCGCATCAGCACGCGGCCCGGGAGGGATTCAGATCTCTGGCTTTATGCGTGCATGTGTTCGAGGGTCAAGGGCTTTGACCTGGCTCTAAACGGGGTGGCATATCCGAACGTCTCTGGGAGCAAAAACGCCAAAGATTAACTGTCGCTCCGAGTCATAATTAATGCAGCCTCACTCCCCTGCTGTCTCCGGCCCTGACAGGCCATTGATGGAATTGCCATTTAGCGGTCGGATACATGGAGATGAGACACGCTAAAGACGGGATGACGGAATTTAGAGACACTACGTTAGCATGAATTCCTTATAGAGATTACTCTGAGACAGGCTGAATGCTAAAGGGTGGGTGAGGTCTGAGGTTGAGTTTGGGGCGTCATCGTGGGACGTTTGAATGACCTCGACCAAACCAGACAAAAGCTGTGCGCCAATTAAAGTGTCAAGACTGTAGAATATTTGCAGCTCTTTTACATTAGACCACCTGGAAGACTTCAGCAAGGATGCATTAAATTGATCAAAAGTGACAGTAAAGATATTTATAAAGTTACAAAAGATTACTACCGTATTGGCCCGAATATAAGACGACCCTGATTATAAGACGACCCCCAGATGTATTTCCAAGAAAAAAACATTGTCTTATATTCGGGTCAATACGGTATTTCAAATAAATGCTGTTCTTTTATACTTTCTATTCATCAAAGAAAACTTTCCACAAAAATATTGGGCAGTACAACTGTTTTCAACAGTGTTACTAATGTAAATGTAATAAAATTACTGATTACTGATTACTCCTTTTAAAAGTAATCACGTTACTGTTCTGATTACTTTATTTCAAAAGTAATTAGTAATTAGTTACATTACTAGTTACGTTACTTTTTTCTCCATGAAATTTATGAAATCCCAGCATACACGCTCCCGATAAATATTTGTTATTAAAGCATCAACATTCACAGAACACTGTTATTTTTAACTAAAGCAAGCGGCTGCGTGCATGGTTTGACACGGCAGAATGCCAGCAAAGAGCGCTGCAATTATAATCTCTAAAAGACATCTCAGTTCACCGCAATCTCACAAATCTCTGTTATAACACAATAAATATATGCATAATGAAGCTTTCATAATGTCTACAATTCGTGTGTTATGAGAGGATTCGTGAGCACGCATATTTCAGCACTGCATTGCTCAACGCTGCAAACAAGTGTTATAGCCTAAATAAAAACTCTGCATAC
>NW_015653461.1:406105-417706 GCF_001515625.1 Sinocyclocheilus rhinocerous | reverse complement strand
TCGTGAACACGCATATTTCAGCACTGCATTGCTCAACGCTGCAAACACGTGTTATAGTCTAAATAGAAACTCTGCATACGTGCATATGTTTGAGATATTTTATGTTTAGATATTTCTATTTTGCGGGAGTACCCGCCCGCACCAGCACTCGCCCATCTTGTCCCGCGCTGTTGCGTCGGGTCTCGCGGGAGCAGGTCTCGAATCCACTGGCACTTGACTCGACAGTGTGTGTGCTACATCCTTTTTACAATCTCTAGATTATAAATCACTGCATTCTGTCAGCAATGTAACGCGGCAGTAAGGTATAGAGACCTCGGCTTGTAACTATACTCTAATTACTATTTTGAAAATTATAACGCATTAAATTACTCCGTTACTAAAAAAGTAATCAAATTACAGTTTACAAATTACTAAGTAATGCGGTACTGCCCAACACTGGTTTTCAACACTGCTAATAATCATAAATGTTTCTTGAGCAGCAAATCAGCATATTAGAATGATTTCTGAAGATCATGTGACATTGAAGACTGGAGTAATGATGCTGAAAATTCAGCTTTGATCACAGAAATTAATTACATTTTAACATATAGTTACATAGAAAACAGTTAATTTTAAATTGTAATAATATTTCACAATTTTACTGTATTTTTGATCAAATAAATGCAGCCTGGTGAGCAGAAGAGACCACTATGATAGTATCGTTGAGATACTATGATAGTTTGTATTAATATTTTGAGTCATTTTTTTATATTTTCTGTTTTCATTATTAGTTTAATTGAAGTCATTTTGTTCTGTTTTCTGTCAATTTTTTGTTTGTTTGTTATTTGGTGTTGTTGTTTTATTTGTCTATGTAAGTTTTATTAATTTTTATTTCAGTTTTAGTTGTAGTTATTTTAGTCTGTCAAATTAAAATGAGAAATGTTGCCTTGGCAACTAGCTGGACTAAAAAGTTTTTAATTTTTTTTATTTTATTTGAGTTAATGTTGTTATTTCAAGTAACAAAAAGGTTTAGTTAACTATAATAACTGTAAGATAAGAGGCCTCTTTCAAAAACATAAAAACTATTTACAGACCCCAACTTTTGATTAAGGGGGTCTGAATACTTTCCGTACCCACTGTATATTTAAAACTCACTCGACTGTGTACTGTGACAGGAATAAGTGTTGTTAAAGATTAAAAATTAAATAATTTAATATCATTGGACTAAAGCCAAAAGAAATATTATTAATAATTCAAATTTCATAATAAATATTTCTCTAATGCAACCCTTTTTTCTATGAAATTTTCTCCAGACCCCTGATATGAAGTACATTTATGATTAATCTTAATTTGACAGCCCCTGGTCAAAATATGCTTTCACTATATAGAAAAGAGCACTTTAGCACTTTCTTCCACAGGAGAGACTCAGATGGGTCTGGAACGAACTAAATGACAGACAGACTCTAACAGAAACTGTAAAATCTGAGCAAGTGAAGCAGAAGTGTACAGTGTACGTCGACACTAAAGAGCCGCATTCACTGCATTAGAAGTGGGTAGATTAGGATTGTGGGTAAGGACATTTCTAGTCATTTCAGAGCTCCGGTTCTCAGCGGTACATATACAGCCTCAAAGAATAGAGGATTTCGAACGCCGCCCTCCTACCTGTGAGGGGGTCGGACAAATCCGGCTATTGTGGCTGGATTAAAGTGAGAGACTTCCTCATTCACTGCACTTCCTCTAAAACGCCCACACTACAGTCTCCTTCGGTCAGCCGAAATCTATTCACCGCTCGTCATATTAGTAAACAGTCTCCACCTACACCATCTGACACTCAATGGACTCCAATGGGTTTACTGAATATATAATGTCATCACAACTGTCATGCAGCTTGTCATCAGAATTTATGAAATCTGCAAAGAAAATATATTAAAAATGAAAATATTATCTCACACACACAGAGACACACATATAGACAGACAGACAGAGACAGATAGACATATAGACAGATAAACAGACAGACAGACAGACAGACAGATAGATAGATAGATAGATAGATAGATAGATAGATAGATAGATAGATAGACAGAGAGACAGACAGACAGACAGACAGATAGATAGATAGTTAAAAATAAAAATACGTATACTTACACTGTATATAATAATGTATGTAACTTTATCTATGTAATATGGTACTGTGTGTGTGTGTGTGTGTGTGTGTGTGTGTGTGTGTCCACTAACTTTTGTAACCATGCACACTAACTATGAATAAGTGGGATAAAATTGCATGAATATGTGTTCTTCATTGCTATAAATTTTTATATGTAAAAAAAATAATAATAATGATAATAAATGAAATATATTATATGAAAATGTATTATTTAGTATATTGCATTATATTTTCCATTATATTCCCAAATATATTTGTTTTGTAAGGGCTGTGTCAACACTGCATGGTTGGTGGTTGTTTCTAATAATAAAAAAGGACCAAAACTATTTCTACCTTGATATTTAGGCATCTCCCATACTATTCTCTGAAGCAGATTCCTTCATATAAAGATCAAGTACTGCAGCCAAATGAAACAAAACTCTAAATATATGATGATTATTTCCATATATTTTAAAATATGATTAGTATTCTTTGAAATAAATCGCTTCAGACCTATATATCCGATGACATCACAGGTCTGACTGACCTCACGAATTAGCGGACATTCATTTGCTATTTCAGTCTGACAGTCTTATTTCCTGAGTATTTTCTGGTTTAAGTCATAGTTTCATTCTCAGAGGGCATAAAAGCAGGATTTTCTGTGGTCTAGGCGCCCTGGGGGAATTTTATTGAAGTATTAATTTAATTTAGGACAGGCTCTTTTCTGGCTGCTGATAAAGCCTGTGAAAAAAAGCTTACAAGCCTTTTCTGTAATACAGTTCAGTGAGAGGATTTATTTCATTCTCTCCGTCTGCATGATAAACAGATTTATTTCCATTTGTTGTTGATTTCAATATTTTGTCTAACAGTAGCAAAGTAGACCTGCTAGTGACTGTCAATCATTCTATTGAGTGAAAACACGTTGTCTTTTGTCAAACTGTAGTTATTCTGTCATACGGGGAACTTACATAATAAGGAGCTGCTGCTTAAATTCCCTACAGCTTTAACAAAACTACTTTTAAAAAAGGCCAGTTTGTTTGGAAGGAGAAAATTAACTTAGTAAACTAAACAATCTTTACATCAAGTGCAAAGCAATCATGGAAACACGAATGGAGAATTATGCAACTAAAAGACCACCAGTAGCAGCAAATTTGACTGTATTACATGTACAACAAAACGCTCATAACTACCAAAGATCCGCGCAGTTATTATATAAACATAACATAAGATATCTGCATTTACCTGAGATTTTAAAGTCTTCATTTGTTTGGTTTTGATGTTGAAATAAACAGATTTGCATGCACTGAATGTGTTTACATTCAGAGCAGTTTTAGGGAAATGCTCATAAATCTGCACGTGTCAATCACGCTGAAAGCATGTGTGTCCAGTAGGTGGCAACAAATCATTCATTCAAAAACACTGATTCATTCACCAACATCATGCTGATTCATTCAGGAACCAAACAAGCCTTTGTGAGTCACTGAATCATTTACTCAATCAATTCGTTCAAACACTGGTTCATTTAGGACCGAAACGCTGCTTTATTTTGCTCGGAAACTTATGGAAGACATAAAAAGTCATAATTATGTTATTTAAGCTTGTGATGGATGTGTCGGGCTTCACCGAGGCCTCAGAGGGAAAACAGTGCAGTGTCTCTTCAGCCTCATGCTTTTATAAACACAAACAAGCGTATAGAGTTCATCTGCAGTGTGAACAGGTGTAAAGATGACAGAAAGAGGGTTTGACGTGCTTCATCTGGTTCACTTGAAGAAGCCATCTGACAGACTTTTTATTTATTTACTCATTTTTGAAGAGCGAGGCAAATATTTAAAGAAAAGAGAGTCAGCGAGTACCGGGTCGGACCAGATCTGCTGGGAGAACGTTTGAGATGTGAATTTTCCCAGAAATCATTAAAAAGAAAGCTGTTGCTTGATGTTACTCCACAATAAGTTTTCCAGCTACTGATTTAAAGCATCACAAGTGCAAAAAGGTATTGCATGAAGACTGAAAGATATCCAAATTATTCTCATTTGAGAAGCATTCAAAATCATGACATAATATTACTACAAAAAATAAATAAATGGTGCTAAAATATTATATATATAATATATATACAAGCTAATTGTTTGAGCCAAAAAAGGATAAATACATACATACATACATACATACCAACAAGCAAATAGTTTGAGCCAAAAATAAATCTGAAAAATAATTTTTGGCACAAAACCACAGAAAATGTCAAAAGAATGAGATAAAAAAAATTTGTTCTGAAACTTGACCATGAATTTAAGTCATCGTATTTACTCTCTTAAAACACATTTCTGGTTATATTGTGAATGACTCATCAGTGCATGTTATTTAAAAAAACAAATGTCTCCATAATCTTTCCTTTTCAATTGACTTCAACTTAGCTGAGTAGACTGCTGATTAATGTTAACCAATAAACAAATACTGCACTGTAATGAAGTATAACACATTCATATGTGTATATATGGAGACGCTCTAGAATTGAAAGTGACCTTTTACCTTCACACCCTGGTCAAAAATACTTTTTAAAAATGTCACATTACAGATATAAAATGGGTTGCAAATCAGGTTTCATGTTGACTCAGCTCAGATGGATGTAACATTATAGAAACATCCGTAAAAAATCATATAAATACATATATAAATGCTGAAGAAAGCTATGAATAGCGAGTTTGATTAGTGAGTTTATTTGTATTAAAGTATTACAATAAACTCAATCTAAAATCAATTTAAAATTTAAAGGCTGAAATTATGAAGGAAGACAAAATCTATGTGAACTGAAATCAAAAGCAGAATAAGTTGGATGGAAAAACCTGTGGCTTTAATACATCACCTGTCCTGTAGAGGGCGCAACAAACATAATTAAATAATGTGACGCACACATATAAATTGCTCCTGTAACAAAAAGGATTAAGCTTTTCTGCAGTTTATTTTCCACTGAGTATCTCTGGTGTACTACAGCTTCCTCCCTTTAGTCTTCAAGTAGACTAAAGATTAAGTAGATTAAGTTACGGCCACAGAGAGTACACAAACTAGCAGCACTAAACCCTGGATGTGTATGAATTTCATCGCATATTACCGCTGGTTATGGATCGACATCCTCCGGTCTGTTGGGAGAAGCTGCAGGAATGCATTCGCCGGCCCTGAACGTCGTCTTTGTGACTAATTCATTCTCTCTGCCAACAGTGCTGAGACCTTTAATGGCTTTTTTTGTTGCAAAGAGCCGAAAATTGGATTCTCACCCTATTGAAGACAACCTAAGACGCTCTCTGCGCTTTCTGACCATTAAAGTGGTCATGAACTGCATTTAAAAGCACATTTTCTGCCCTGATTTTAGCCTCTGATTTGAATGCTCTGTTGGAAGGGGCGTGTCTGCTATGAGGCCTCAATGGAAACGCCCATTGCTATGATTGGCTGACATCTTTGCATATGAAATAAGTATTGCATGTGGAGCTCTCTCAAAAAGTGAAAGCTTCAGCAGGAAGACTCCAATGCCAGGTCATTCATTCATATTAACAGGTCTGGCCAATCACTGCTTGACAACTGGAGTATTTAAGCACTGAACTCTCTGTTTCATTTTTCGCAGTTGATGGCGCTTGACGGTCCCTACTCTGTTAGGGAAACTGTCGCTTAAAAACTTTAGCCCGACTTTTCATAAAATTACTGACAGAATTTAAATGTAACCTTCTGTGAACGATTGCGTAAATGACATTTTTGGCATTTTGTCATGTTTACTCTGGTAAAGACTGATACTTGCATTCTAACTTTTTGTGAAAAAATCCTATGTTTAGCACACCGTTAAGCTATCTGTTGTCTTAATCTCATGTTTTTTGTCTTTATTTTCCTTCAGTTATTATGTTTAATTTGCGTTTATTCTACTACAACAATCTCTGGATGCCTTGTCGTGGAATGTTGTCCTCGCTGTCCATTTCTGCACAAATGTGACCCTGGACCACAAAACCAGTCATAAGGGTCAATTTTTTGAAATTGACATAAATGAGAATAAATAAGCTTTCCATTGATGTATGGTTTGTTAGGATAGGACAATATTTGGCCGAGATACAACTATTTGAAAATCTGGAATCTGAGGGTGCAAAAAAAAATCTAAATACTGAGAAAATCGCCTTTAAAGTTCAAAGTCCAAATGAAGTTCTTAGCAATGCATATTACTAATCAAAAATTAAGTTTTTATATATTTACGGTAGGAAATTTACAAAATATCTTCATGGAACATGATCTCTACTTAACATCCTAATGATTTTTGGCATAAAACAAAAATCGATAATTTTGACCCATACAATGTTTTTTTGGCTATTGCTAAAAAATTATACCTCAGCGACTTAAGACTAAGTTTTGTGCTCCAGGGTCACAAAAGTTACATTAAACTTTGAAGTTAAAGTAAATATCCTTAAGTTTGTTCAGGTTGAGAAATACACGGTGTTTGATATTTTCTTGATGCATAACATTATTGACTCAAATTAAGAATTTTCATCATAATATTTCATTTTTCTTCAGCCACGGCTCATTAGGGCAGAGTCCCACCAAAATTTTCAGCCAAATTATTCATTTGAGCGCATTGTCAGATTTTAAGACTGCTTCACTTATTTTCACGATTACTGTAAGCTAACCTTGTTCCAGACCAAGACGATATAATCAGCTTCAGCTACTGTATGTTTGTATTAGTCTGCATCAGGTAAATAACTATTTGGCGACTCTCTTTTCTGTGTGGTGGAGCATTAAAGTAGTCTATATCCTAATTGGAAACTTGTGCATGTGAAGGCTTTTCTATAGTTCTGGCTTGTTTTATAAATACTATGTTTCTTGTTTGAAAAATGTAGTTTTTGTGCTCTGTGGAATATTAATGTCCTGGGGTGCGTTTCCCAAAAGCAACTATGGTCGCAAGTTTCGTCGTTACCAATAGAGTTCAATGGAACGAACCACCATAGTTAGCTAACGATGCTTTTGGGAAATGCTCCCCTGGTCAGTTGCATGCCTGTTCATGATGTACTGCTTTACTCTTGTTCTACATTTTTCCCTGTGTAAGGATTTTCTTTAAAAATGTTTTTTGCAGGTTTCAATAGCTAGCTAAAGTTCAATTAGCTAGTAAGGCGTTGTTGTCAAATATAAAGTGTTCTTATCCTTCTGCAAGGATAATGTATCACAAGGCAGGCATCTTTAAGCTATAATTAAGGCATGTTTATATTTGCAGATACTGGTTTCATTCAGTTTCCTCATTGGCTTCGGTCAGTCCAGCTCACACTATGCGAGTTTGGCCACGATTTGGTCACCTGAGAAAAATTCTGAAAATCTTAAAAGATTCCTATAATCCTAGGTTAAAATCTGTAGTCTTTGATCGCTGGTTTGACATGTTTCACCGACAGCCGATTAATGGCCGTTGAGAATTTTTTTTTTTTTTTTTACCTCCAATGAAATTCTGGCAGTGTCAGACAATTTGGCGAACAATCCTGCAGTGTGACTTCTACACCGAATGTCAAAATGTCTTCGTTTATCAAGATAAGCCATGATCAGAATTAATGCTAGAGATTTCTTCTAACCTCCATAAACTCCGTCGCTCCCGTCCACCGCTCACAAAATTCATATATGTGCCTTTGCTCTGATAAACACCGGTTTATTGCCGACTTGAAATATCCCTCTGTTATAGGTTAGCACTCATTTTATCATCTTTCCTCCCTCCATTTGTCTTTGCTCCCTCCTCTCTCATTTCATCTGAGATAAATCCCATGTCTCTCTTTGTCTCTCTATTTGGCGTTGTATTTTCTATCTGCTCGCTCGTGTTCTCTTGTCGTCTGCCTTTGAACTGTATCTCTATCTTTCTCTCTTTTGTGTTTGCGTGAGGTGTAATAAAGATGATGATGAACTCTCCTTTCGGCTGTCGGTGGTTTTGGCTGTCTGCAGCGGCTCGTGTGCCAGCTGTTTCTCTCTCTGTGTCGCACACACACACACACACACACACACACACACACTGCGCTGCCTACTGAGGTGGAACCTCATAAGTGACTGATCTGGAAAGCTCTTCAGCGCGACACATGCAATTGATTCTGATGGTGATTGACGGTAGGATCTTGTTATGATAATAACTTTATAGTTTAAGAAGTGTAAAAATGTAGAACACCCAAATAAACACTCACTTTTGGGGAGATTTTTTTCTTAAACTATTTTTAAAGTACTGAATGAAATAGAAGCAGGTTTTTAATCATAATATACAGTTATTTTTTTTCATTTGCAATGCATAGGACCATGGGATTGTGTTTTCTATTAATGCTACATGCAATGCTGCCTTTAAATTGGGACAAAATAAGTATGTTAGATTTATGGAAGCCCATTTCTGCCATGGGATAAAAATTTTTAAAAAGTAATTATGACTTTTTATCTCACAGTTTATAGGGGGGGGGGGGACTAAGAATTGCAAGATATAAACTCACAATTCTAACTTTTGATGTTAACTCACAATTGCACAAAAAATGTCACAATTGTGAGGGGGGGGGGGTCACAATTACAGAGACAGAAACAAAAAACTGAATTGCTCAGAATTCAGAGAAATCAGAATTGAAAGATATAAGCAGAATTGTGAGGAGGAAAAAAAATCAGAATTCTGAATAAAAAGTCTGAATTTTCTTATATCCACAATTCTGAGGGAAAAAAATGTCAAAATTGTCAGATAAAATATCTAAAAACTCTAGAAACAAAACAATTTAATTGAGAAGCAATACTGAACACGTTTTATTAAAATAAGTGAAAAAAATTTGCCAGCGCATCACAGGGATATTACAATAAATAAATAAATAAAAAATAAATAAATAAAAACAGTATACTAGAAATAAAATAAACATTAAGTGAAATAAAATAAAATAAAAACTTACACTTATATTTCAGCCAGTCGTTTAGTTGAAGTAATAAGATAACTTAAAATATTAAATAAAAATGAATAAATATATAGACTTAAAAAAACTAAAACTCTAAAATAAGAACCAAAAAAGACAAAATTACTAACAAAATTTAAGTGAAACAGAAAATCTAAAAATAAAAATAAATTCAATTCAATTCAAAAACTATATTAACATAAAATACACTTGTCTTTAAGAAATATTCTCTGAAAACAAGTCTTATGCAGTGCTGCTTCAAGTAAATTTGTTTTAAGGATTTGTTTCAAATTTCAATATATTTAAATTAGACAAAATATAATTTTTTAACAGTGACAGTAACATAATTATGCTGTCTACCTTTGGAACAAATGAGAGTGCATCCTGTCAGTGTAATCCGCTCACTGGGTTTTTCTCTCTCTCGGCCTGTCATTCAGAAGATAAGCATCGTTCAGTCCTTCCTGTGGATCAGTTTTCA
The DNA here is from genome assembly GCF_001515625.1 of Sinocyclocheilus rhinocerous. Classification (NCBI taxonomy): domain Eukaryota; kingdom Metazoa; phylum Chordata; class Actinopteri; order Cypriniformes; family Cyprinidae; genus Sinocyclocheilus; species Sinocyclocheilus rhinocerous. Next base: position 408,195 of record NW_015653461.1, on the reverse strand, counting down.
GCAAACCGCCTTTTAGCAGCTGACAGTTTCTTATCGCCCTGCGTGGTCCATCTTTGTGTTCTCCCACAGGAGATCAGGAGAAGACTCAGACACAGACAGGCACTGTTCTTCAGATGAAGGCTTCGTCTCAGAGCTTTAGGAAGATCACTGAGACCTTTGACCTTTGACCTTCCTTCATGTCTTTAGAGAGCTGAGCCAAGACTTTACAGCTTCTCAAAGATCAGCGTGAGCATCTCTACAGCTCCTTACCAGCGAGGAGAGAAAACAGCAGACTGTTAAAGGGAAAGTTCATCCGAAAATGAGAATTCAGGCTGGGATTGGAAGAATATTTCATTTAATGAATGCATATCACAACTAAGCGCATTCAAGCTCCAAACAGGACAATAAACGTAGTCCCAAAAATGATCTAAATAAATATTTTGCATTACAGAAATACACTAATGTTAAAAAGTTTGGTGTCAGTAAGATTTTTTTTGAAGAAACTGATCATTTTATTTAGCATGGATGCATTAAATTGTTCAAAAGTGACGGTATGGACTTTTATAAAGTTACAAAATATTTCTATTTCTAGTAAATGCTGTTCTTTTGAACATTCTATTTATCAGAAAATCTTGAAAAATAAAATGCATCGCAGTTTCCACAAAAACATGAAGCAACACAACTCTTTTCAACATTGATAATAGTCAGAAATGTTTCTTGAGCAGCAAATCATCATATTAGAATGATTTCTGAAGTATCATGTGACACTGAAGTTTCAGTTTTGCTCACAGAAATGAATAACATTTTACAATATAAAAAACAGCTATTTTACATTGTAATAACATTTCACAATATTTACAGAATTTTAAATGAAATAAATGCAGCCTTGGTGAACAAGAGAGACTAAATAAATAAATAAATAAAAAACCTTACTGATCCCAAACATTTGAAGGATAGTGAATAAATATGCAAATTTAATCTTAATTTGCATAAAAATATCAAGTCATAAGAATGTTTTGGATCAACTCCAAAGGCAAAATGTTTTTTTCTTGTTTTAAGTTTAACATTTTGTATATGCTCTGTAAAGTTTTTTTTATATATTAGATAATTTATGCATCATATAAAGACTAAAAACAAACTGCAAACAGTGACTCATGATTTATAATTTATAATTCACAGACAATCTAAGATTACTAAAGTAGCACTACTTCTGAAACCCTAACTGAGATTTAGATATCTAGCTGAAATGCAACAGATGATTGTATGCATATAATTAAGAAGTATAATTTCCTCAGGCTTTTCTGCATGACAATGAGCCGTTGTGTTTCTCACAGAAGATCACGTGTATCTGCTCATTAGGCTCGATCCGCGTCCGCACGGATACGTTTCAATGGCGAGAGGAGGATGCGTTACACGCCGCCGCTTCTGTCACGCACACAAACACACGCACGCACGCTTTCATCCTCGGCTGTGTTGTTGCTCGCTCGAGTCTGTGGGGAGATGCTAAGCGAGCCGCCGCCGCTCTCGTTTCATATCGCTGGAAAATGAGCGTTCTGAAGTGTCTCCTCGCTAAAGACAAGCGCAATAACTTTGTGTTTCTCATGGGCACCTGCCACGCTGAAAGAAGTTTCCTGACAGGCAGGCCAAGTCTGAAAAACTACGACAGCCTCAAAGGAGAGACAGACAGACAGACAGACGGGCGGTTATGCAACTCTTCCAGCAGCTCCTCTCTTTATGAACAGGCTCTCAGGGTGTTGTGACGCTCAAACCCTGTTTTACCTGCTCTGCCTGCGCTTTCCTCCTGTGAGCCTTTTTTACATCTGACAAAACAACCTCAAAACCCCAAAAAGCATGCTGGAAATCTTCAAAATATACACGGCTTCCTAAAATTCAAGAGTCAAACCCTCTTGGTGTGTTTGCTCTCAGAGATGGGCGTCTGCGCATGGTTAAACAGGTCACATCACTATTGCAAAGTTAACTGCTTTAAGTGTAGTTTTTATTAGCACATTTTAATTTCCAGTGTGAATTACCCATATTATGTTAACATATATATATATATATATATAATACATATTAGTATTTCCACAAAAATGACATTATATTAATAATTA
>NW_015653461.1:402800-405878 GCF_001515625.1 Sinocyclocheilus rhinocerous | reverse complement strand
GAAAGAATAATAAAAGTATATGTATATATATATATATATATACATTTCTGTTTGCATATTTACACATATGCAACATTCATACAACACTTCAGTTCCCCGAATTCTCAACTTTACCCCCAAATTTAAACTCCTTAAATTGACACCGAAGATGTTTTCCGTTTTTATACATTGTTGTTGTGTTTTACTAATGAAACTCTGCTGCATTTCTAGAAAATTCAGTAAATTATTCTTCCTGTCATTCCAATACAAAACCCAATTCATCATCCTGTGTTTTGTGGCCAATTCAATTCAAAGTCACACTCATGAACTGAGATGGAGCCATTCCTCAACTGGATTCTCACCCGACTCTGAATGAAAGTCTTAAAGTCAGAGCAGCAAAACCTGCTCTTCACAAGAGGAATGAGCAGCAGCACTTTACTGTGTGTCTGCTGTCCAGTCTAATAAAGTCAATCCTTTGATAACAGCCTCTTTTGAAAGCTGCATCACATTGTGAGAGATTCAGAAAACAATCATGAATGTGTGGCTGAAATGATCCAGATCAGATGCTCTTTCTGGAATGAGGAGGAAATTCCAGTGTTTACACAGTAAAAATTCAAATTCAAAAGATCAAAGAGTCTTTTACTCATAATATGACCCTTTAAAGCTCTCTAACAGGCTGTCTGCAGCTGATTAATTGGTTGTTCTACAAACGACAGAACGCCCCTTTAGTTAGACAGCAGACCGCAGGGGACGGAAGCGGCCGGGACCCTGTCAAAGTGAATGAGTTTACAGACAAAATCTCTCCTGCTCTGGACAGAAACCTGCTCCAAAACAACAGACCCTCACTAGAGTCTCAGTAGACTACGCTCTGAAACTCTTTAACAATATACTGCAAACATGCTATTGCAAGCACTGGATTTATAATCAGTAATGCTGCAATTGTGTCAAGTATTTATCTGTTTGGCTGATGCACAATGCACACAAAAGTGGCCTTTCAAAATTCAAGTCAAATACTTACCAAATAAATAATCTGTAGAGCATAGCTTCTAGAGTCTTTATAGCTTTTTAATTCAAAGAGATTCTAATACCGTCTATGCATAGCCTTACTTCAGTCAAAAAAAACATAAAGTTGGGTTTTCAATACACTAGTGGGTTTTTTGTTGTTGTTGTTGTTTGTTTGTTTTTGTACTAGCATTTATGAATGTGAAGTTTGGTCAAAAATATAAGTGAATTAAATGAATAAAAATTAGAGAAAATTCTGAGAAACAGAGCTGGTCACAAACATTCGGCTCACAAATTATTTTTATACAAATTAACAATTCACAATATAACTGCCTGCTTTGTTGAGAATAACAGTGCAAGCAAGAATACATTTATTCACAATAATAATAATAATAATAATAATAACAACAAAAAAATAGCTGTTTACTCAGATCATTATAGGTTTTGCCCATAAAATAAAATTAAATAAAATTAAATTAAATTAAATTAAATGAAATGAAATAAAATAAAAATATCTTCTGTAGAGTTTTGAGTATTCAATGAAGTCATTGAATTCATCCAAGTTTTACGGTAGATCCAATTTGAAATTCATGTGCTCAAAAACAGCATGTAAAAAAAGCAAATTGCTGATGGTTGTTTTACTTATCATCAGAGAGTCTTTTCCAATCTAAATTGACAGCTCTTGGCTAAAATAAGAAGCTAAATCTAAAATTGTCTCCACATTTACTCAAATGAAGGATTTATTTCCACAAATCCTTGTATTTTTCACTCTGAAATCTTTGTGATGCACCATCATTAAATGCAAAGTATTCTGTAACGTGCAAAGTGGCCTATTCTGTCTTCCACACCCCTGTCTGTCAATCTGAAGTCTTTTACCCAAAATCTGTCATGCAAAATCACATTTAATATTACTGCAATCTTCACGTCTCTGTTTTTAGCCGCCAGTCTGAGTCTGATGATGAATTACGCGAGCCGTCGAACACTAATGCACATGTTCATGGTAATGACTCAATCCAGTTTCCAGTCAGATTCAGACAGTATTAGAGTGCAGTTACTAAGTAGCGGTCCAGTGGTGGTTTGTGTGGAGGACGGGAGCGTACTAGCAAGTGGTAGATTGAATGTATTGAGGGCAGATGGGACGTGTTGAGTGGTGCTTGTCCTCAAAGAGCTTTCAGAGCAGGACTCCTTTAGTGCCGCAGATTGATTTTAAACTGCTTGATTGCAACCCAATAAATCCCAAACACAAGCCACGGAGACCCTCATGCTTTAAAGTCGATGTGAAATGCAGTTCGCAACACATTTTACATCTGTAAACTGACTTGCTTCTAGGGGTGGGTTAACCTTCTTGTGTTTTTTGGTCGTTTTAGACTGAAAAAAAAATTTGTTTTGAATTTTAAAATTTTTTAACTTTATCGGAATGTTATCAGAGTTCTGATCAAGAATTCCAGTTCATTTTTCTTACTTTTTTTTTTTTTCATTTTGATAGAATTAGATTATGGACAGTGCTGGGTAGATTACTTGCAAACTGTAGTCCATTAGTGATTACAAACCAAAAAGTGTGGTTAGTAACGTAATCCATTACATTATACATTTTAGATAATGTAATCAGACTACTTTTTGAATACTTTTAGATTACTTAAATTTTCGTCCAACTCATTTAACACATTGATTTAAATAGGATAATCTTGAATCAAACTGATATAAAAAGAAGACTTTATGAATGTATGTAAGTGGTAGGCTATAAAAAGGAAAATAAAGAAGATAAAAAAGATGAATTAGGGAGAATCAAAATTATTAATGGATACTGTGTGAATAATATGTAATGATATAAATCAAAAGTAACTGTAGTCTGATTACAAGTATTTTAAAAAGTAATCTGATTGCATAATCTAGATTAGATTTTATTAAGGTATTACCCAATCTTTTGACTGTTTGACTGTACAGTATATGTAATCATAATGCAAAAATACTTAAAAATACAAAAATACTCAAATCAGAAAAGAAAACAAAAGATTACTGTGACGAGAGGGGCGGGGCCGAGAGCCGTGGGAACGGAGCGAGGCCGGTGGAGTAAATGCTAATGCACGACACCTGCGC
>NW_015653461.1:397207-402294 GCF_001515625.1 Sinocyclocheilus rhinocerous | reverse complement strand
TGGCCGTTTGTTGAAGCCAGGAGATGAGCCGTCTGAGTACACAGATGAAGAGGACATGAAGGATCATCAAAAACACGAATGATCTGCTGATACATCACAGCAGCTGAAGGCCAGGACTGAGAAGACCACCATCCAGAATAGTTAACCCCAGCAAGAAAACCCCCTCAGATCTGCCCTTTATCTTGGTTGTACCATGTCCCCACTACTGCTCCACCACAGAGATAAACGCGTCTGTCTAAAAGCCCCCTGGTGTTCTGACTGTTCTTCTACCAAAACAGACCAATAGCCTGTCAGAGTTTCCTGTACTCTTCTTGACTGTTCTTGATACCTTCTCCTTAATCCAGCTCCTTGCCCCCTCAATCTTCCTGCCTTACCTAAGCACTCAATTTATACCATAAATACCATCAAACACTACTTTATACCATGAAATCCAGGCCTGGTCCTCTCTCGTCCAACACTGTCGTCACTCCTCCTTTTATCCTTCCGGAGCTCCTCCGTGAGACTCGAGACCGGTGAGTGGCGCAGGTGTCGTGCATTAGCATTTACTCCACCGGCCTCGCTCCGTTCCCACGGCTCTCGGCCCCGCCTCTCTCTCGTCACAATTACCCCTAAAAGTAAATAATAATGTCTGAAAACATGATATCGATGAGCTGATATTGATTATTAAATCTCAAGATTCGATCTGTGATGTTTTTAATTGATGCTTGAACAAAACTTAATAAAACATTATTTCTAGCCTCCCATCTAATAAATTGCAATTGTCTTTGTGCTTTGTTACTTTTGATATGAAACAAATTATGTCAGTTTAATTGCGAAATTCAAACAATAAATACTGTTCTGGTGTTTTTTAAATGTAACGTGTTACGAGAACCGATCATCTGTTCCTCTTTACTACTAGTTACAGCAGCAAATAAACACGAATGAACATCAGAAGGTGTTGAAAGAAACAAACTCTAGAAAGCAGCAATTTGCTAAAAATATGCATTATTTAGTCATTACATTTTTTATTTAACCTGTTCTTCAAAATTTTATGTATGCATAAATCCATCACAAAAATAACTGAAAGGGTTTATTGTACAGTCTACAGTATTAGTATATCTAAATGAATTGATATTGAATAAAATACTGTATCAAACTTAAATCTTGTGAATCGAAATCGATTTGAATTAGAAATAAGTCTCAATACTAACCCCTGTTTGCTTCTGAGTGAACAGTATATTCAGTGAGAATAATGTAGGTTTGGGACTTGATTTCACTCTTTGGTAATGGATTGGATCATGAAAACTGGACATTTCATGCCGGAACATGGTCAGCAAATGTGAAAGGTTTCTCTCCCTGATTCTATCTAAAAGAACATGTTATTCTTTATTTTTGCCATCAGAGCTCTTCAGAGGTGACTCGGGCGCTCTGGCTTAGAGCAGATCACCGGATCAGCTGTTTTCAAGGTCTTTTCTCTGCAGGGACAGAGAGAAAGACTGAGAACGAAAGGCCGAGAGATGCTCACTTCACTCCACTGTTATCTGGAGATTCGCTTTAGAGAAAGTCGTGAAGCACAGGACTGCTCATAAACTTTTGGTTTAAAATTAATTATCATACAAATATTAAGGATTAACAAAATAATTGTCAGCTTTGTTGTGTCTAACAGTGTAAGCATGAATATATTTATTCACAATTAACCTAGAATTATTAACAAAACAATAAAATACAACAAAATAACAATACCAGCGATTTATTCAGGCAAGCATCACTGTTAGTTTTGCCCTTAAAATAAAATGCAAAAAAAAAAAAAAAAACATTTGGTTCTTTTGTCAACTGCAATGTGATACACCAAAAAATGACATGGCTGACATTGATCTTGACATATTAAATTGAAGAATTAACATAAGTGCTGCTGAACCCTCCAGAATGTCTTAATTCATAGCCTTCTACTACATGCATCACTGTAAACACAAACTGAGGGACGATTTGAAATTATTTTCAGCAGCAATCGAGTGCATTCCATTAAAAATAGACTCGAGACCGGTGAGTGGCGCAGGTGTCGTGCATTAGCATTTACTCCACCGGCCTCGCTCCGTTCCCACGGCTCTCGGCCCCGCCTCTCTCTCGTCACAATTACCCCTAAAAGTAAATAATAATGTCTGAAAACATGATATCGATGAGCTGATATTGATTATTAAATCTCAAGATTCGATCTGTGATGTTTTTAATTGATGCTTGAACAAAACTTAATAAAACATTATTTCTAGCCTCCCATCTAATAAATTGCAATTGTCTTTGTGCTTTGTTACTTTTGATATGAAACAAATTATGTCAGTTTAATTGCGAAATTCAAACAATAAATACTGTTCTGGTGTTTTTTAAATGTAACGTGTTACGAGAACCGATCATCTGTTCCTCTTTACTACTAGTTACAGCAGCAAATAAACACGAATGAACATCAGAAGGTGTTGAAAGAAACAAACTCTAGAAAGCAGCAATTTGCTAAAAATATGCATTATTTAGTCATTACATTTTTTATTTAACCTGTTCTTCAAAATTTTATGTATGCATAAATCCATCACAAAAATAACTGAAAGGGTTTATTGTACAGTCTACAGTATTAGTATATCTAAATGAATTGATATTGAATAAAATACTGTATCAAACTTAAATCTTGTGAATCGAAATCGATTTGAATTAGAAATAAGTCTCAATACTAACCCCTGTTTGCTTCTGAGTGAACAGTATATTCAGTGAGAATAATGTAGGTTTGGGACTTGATTTCACTCTTTGGTAATGGATTGGATCATGAAAACTGGACATTTCATGCCGGAACATGGTCAGCAAATGTGAAAGGTTTCTCTCCCTGATTCTATCTAAAAGAACATGTTATTCTTTATTTTTGCCATCAGAGCTCTTCAGAGGTGACTCGGGCGCTCTGGCTTAGAGCAGATCACCGGATCAGCTGTTTTCAAGGTCTTTTCTCTGCAGGGACAGAGAGAAAGACTGAGAACGAAAGGCCGAGAGATGCTCACTTCACTCCACTGTTATCTGGAGATTCGCTTTAGAGAAAGTCGTGAAGCACAGGACTGCTCATAAACTTTTGGTTTAAAATTAATTATCATACAAATATTAAGGATTAACAAAATAATTGTCAGCTTTGTTGTGTCTAACAGTGTAAGCATGAATATATTTATTCACAATTAACCTAGAATTATTAACAAAACAATAAAATACAACAAAATAACAATACCAGCGATTTATTCAGGCAAGCATCACTGTTAGTTTTGCCCTTAAAATAAAATGAAAAAAAAAAAAAAAAACATATTAGCCATGTTTACTTAGACAAGCATCACTGTTAGTTTTGCCCATAAATAAAATAAATGAAAAAATTAAAATAAAATAACCATATCTGTGTTTACTCAGACACACATTAGTTAGTTTTGTCTATAAAAATAAGATAAAATAGCAAATAAATGTATTTAAATTGAAAATAATTGTATAGTTAAAGTGATGTACAATGTAGAATGATGTGAATATATCAAATTATAAACATTTGTAAACAATTGTTTGTATTTTATAATAAATGTAAAATAATCAGCACAGCACAGTTTACAATACATGTTATTATTTATCACATCAACTTCTCTGTAGTATTTCAAGTCAACTACCCATCTATTACAATGCTGAATTCATTACCGTACATGATGCCTGGAACTGCTAACTGTCGTCTGATTATGATCTGATTGATTGGAACGTCTGATTCAATTACCCTTCACAAAAAAAAATCTATTATTTCATAAAACGACATGCTTTTTCAACAACGAAGGTTGTCTCCTCTGATAAATACAGGCATGTTTACTTATTATATGTCACGTGTGTTCCTGTTTAGTTCCTGTTTGTCCTTATTTGGTCCTTCCAGTTCCTTTCCCATTATTAGTAATCTCCTGTTCCTTGTTAGTTATCCTTATCACCTGTCTGCCCCTCGTTATCTGCCCTATTTGAGTTCGAGCCCGTTCTGTTCTCCCTTGTCTGGAATTGTTCATGTCAACCTTGCTACATGTCTTTTTCTGTTTCCTTTTGATTATTAAAATTAGTACATTCTCCTACGTCCCTTTGCTCCGCGCTCCTACACAGCAGCAGTTCCATGACAGAATTCCAGACCAGACAAAAAGTAAGCGGCGCCCCTTCTCCCCGTTTTATTCCCGTTTTGAAAGTTTTTTGTTTTCCCTCCGCGGCTATGGAAACCGCCGCAAGTTTTGTAGCCCTAGCCCGCAGAGATCTCCCGTTTGTGGAGTATGCTCAGGAGTTCTGTGGGCTCTCCGTGTGTACAGCGTTGGATAACGCAACGCTGAATTCGCTGTTCTGGATCGGAGCCAACTACCATCGCCCTGTGGACCTCCCAGACACCACTGGACTGAGCTGGAGGGAAGGGATCCTCCAGTGTCTGGAGAACGTCCATCCCCGATCCAGAACCAGCTCGCCATCAAGCCTGCCGGCCACCGCTGACTTAGCGCTTCTGGACATGGCGCTGCCTCCGGAGTTCTCGGCTCCTGTCCTCGCCCCGGAATCATCCCCGGAAAGTTCTTCATCTCCGCTGGTCCCGTCCAGCCCTCCTTCGTCTCCTGATTCCCCCGAGTTAACCAGCCTTGCACCTCCAGAGCGCCCTCCAGTGTCCGCTCCTCCAGAGCGCCTTCCAGAGCATCCCCCAGGATTTCTAGTTTTCCCCAAGAAAATGTTTTTGGGGGGGGGCCATATACCCGTGGCCGAGCCAGCTAAGGCCACGGAGGATCCGCCATGGCCTCCTGAGTCTCCTGATATGCCATGGCCTCCTGAGCTGCCAGCTCCGCCTTGGCTTCCCGAACTGTCTGCTCCGCCATGGCCCCCTGAACTCCCAGATCCACCCTGGAGGCTCTCCTGGTCTCCGCCCTATTCCTGTCCTGCACCAGGGCCCCCCCCCCCTCCCCGATGGTACTGTTAGGGCGCGGGACGCGCCTTCCGGGAGGGGGGCGATATCTGTCACGTGTGTGTTCCTGTTTAGTTCCTGTTTGTCCTTATTTGGTCCTTCCAGTTCCTTTTCCCATTATTAGTAATCACCTGTTCCTTGT
>NW_015653461.1:385633-392139 GCF_001515625.1 Sinocyclocheilus rhinocerous | reverse complement strand
CGATGGTACTGTTAGGGCGCGGGACGCGCCTTCCGGGAGGGGGGCGATATCTGTCACGTGTGTGTTCCTGTTTAGTTCCTGTTTGTCCTTATTTGGTCCTTCCAGTTCCTTTTCCCATTATTAGTAATCACCTGTTCCTTGTTAGTTATCCTTATCACCTGTCTGCCCCTCGTTATCTGCCCTATTTGAGTTCGAGCCCGTTCTGTTCTCCCTTGTCTGGAATTGTTCATGTCAACCTTGCTACGTGTGTTTTTCTGTTACCTTTTGATTATTAAAATTAGTAAATTCTCCTACGTCTCCTCGCTCCTTTGCTCCACACTCCTACACAGCAGCAGTTCTGTGACAATATAATTGTTTACCACAATTACCGTTCTTGATTGTAATAATTTGGAATGTATGGAATAATTTGGCTTAAAATGTATTAATTTTTTGAAAACAAAATAAATAAAATATTTAAAATATATTTAAAAAACTAAGTTGTGTAAAATATATATATATACTGACAAAAAAAAAACAGTAAACTGGAAAGGATCCATAAATGTCTACTGTTGTTCTCTAGTGGATTTTAAGAGACGCTGACCTGTTTCTACAATAATAAGTGTCAAAATAAAGCAGCGTTTCTGCTACGCTTGGCAAGACTAACTAATCACGTACACACTGGGGTTTGTTATCCACACCTTGTGGAGTGACTGTCAATACTCGTCTGCTAAAATAACCGCGGCAGTTTTCACATTAGGGACAAACTGCTTATGTCTGCATTTACAGATCCACACCTTCTACCGGAGCCGAGCCGAGGCGGTCTAATGAAACCGGTTCACTCTGACCGGAATAAACACATAAGGAAGGAGGGGGAAACTGAAGACAATGGACTGTTTGAGAAGCATAATCTGTGGACGGCTTTGACTCTGTGCTGAGGGTCATCAGTGAGCTTTAATTACGTGAAGAGGCGGATAAATTGAGTTTCACAAGCACAGACAGATGGACGGATTACTGAAGCTCGATGTGGCACGGATCAAATTCACAACAGCACACCGTTCTCCTCAACTTCCTGCTTTTTCCGTACTAATGACTTTATTATGCTGAAGCCTTATAAAAGCAACAGCCTTTGACCCTGAGAAACACTGAAAACCTGTTGCATTATTAAACACAGCAATCATTTTCTCGAATATAACCGAATGAGAGATTTCAGCGGGATTCATTGGAACGAGAGTAATTTAGAGTAATTCAGTGGAATGAACAAATTTTTCTTGATTTTAAAACCATTATGATCATTATACAGGTTGTGTAATTTTCATTGGACTAAAAAGTACAAAAAAGCATCTCTAAACCATATTAGTGTTGTCTGCTTAGACACGAATCACTGTTTTCTATCTGTTATCTATCTATCTATGTAATGTAAAGACATTTATAATGTTTTTTAATAGAATTATATATTTGCGTTTTTCAATATTTTTATGCCAATAAGGCATTCAATTAATTAAAATTAAAATTGACAGTAAAGACATGTATAATGTTGTGTTAAAATATTAATATTAGGCACATATATGTATATATTAATATTATGTTATATCAATGTTATGTTAAAATATTTCTATTTAAAATAAATTTAGTTCTTTTTAACTTTCTCTTCATCAACGAATCCTGAAAAATAAAATGTAGCACAGTTTCCACAAAAAATATGAAGCAGCACAACTGTTTTCAACATTGATAATAATCAGAAATGAAAATGCTGAAAATAATCAGCATCACTTGTGTCTTGTCTGATTACAGTTAAACTCTCTCTGTTTGTCTAGCTGTGTTTATAGTAGTCTCTCGTGGGTACGTTAGTGCTGTTCGCACACAAATGAAATGTAAAGACCCAGATCTCAGCTGATGGGTTATTAGCACACGTCAGGCTCTCGTCATGGATTTTTCTCGCATGGTCAGGATTTAATTGTGGAGCCGTTTCAAATAAAGAAAGCTGTCTTTTGTCCAATTTGTAGTGTTTTATGTACAGATCAGAAGTAAACAGAGCGTCTCGGCGGATTAAGGTTGTATCCGAGGAAAGTCAATACGAGTCCCTGAATAATGATTAGAGCGAGAGAGAGAGCGAGAGAGGTAAGACTGAGAAGGTAGAGAAAGTCCTGCAGTAAAGCATAAGGAGGCTTGTGTTCAGTAATCATGTGAAACGTGAGCTCTGTGTGAACACTGGCTAGACTGGACTCAAGATCTCTGACGGATGCTTGCAAGAAACTTCCTCTTACATTAGAGTCATTTGATTCTATACTACTTCTGTACTTTCTCTCTTGTTTTCCAGTGAAAATACCTAAACATCCTACAAAACAGATGGGTTTAATTGAGAAGCAACATTATTTCAAAAAATGTGCAGTACCTTAAAGTAACTAGCAATTTTTTTTCTAGTTTTAAGCATAAATCTGAATCATTATTCACACCCAAATGACTCTTCTGAATCAATTATTTTGAATCATTCAGTCAAAACATTTCAATTATCTATCTATCTATCTATCTATCTATCTACAGCAGGGATGGGCAACTTTGATAGTGACGAGGGCCAGCATTTTTTCTCCTTTATACCAAGGGGCCAGATTACTAATCCACGTCCACACACCTACATAGTCCAGTGCAAATATTTCTGTCATGCATTTGGCAAAAAGCTTTTGTTGACTATGAATTTTACCTTTGAAATTTGAGGCAAGTGCAACTCTGGCATCCCCGTTGTTTGTGAGCAGTGGTGTGATGGCGATTTAAATAAAATACAGATTTCCAAACAATCCAAACATATGGGTATCCCCTTGAACTTGGTAAAAAGATAATCCGTTTACCATTAGTTTTTCATTTATTATTTGCTAATGTTAATGAATGTTTACATTAGAGTGCACGTCCTACTATGCTGAAATTAATACGGGGAGCGGCTGGAAACTAGCGACCTCTCCTGGTTGGAGATAGTATTAACATCATAAACTGAAAGCAATCTTTACGTGACTTGCTTTTCAAATGTTTTAAAATTGATCATCCGAGTCTAATATGATCCAGCGGGCCGTACTAAAAGACACTGCGGGCCGTATACGGTACCAGCCAGTTGCCCATCCCTGATCTACAGTATCTATCTATCTACAGTATCTATCTATCTATCTATCTATCTATCTACAGTATCTATCTATCTATCTATCTATCTATCTGAATAGCTCTACTGGTAAGCATGTAAACCAGCATCTGTTCGTCACACACATCTGTCGTCTGACTTCAGCTCTCTTCTGGTAATTAAGTCCTGTAATTCGCTCGGATTCCTCCAGAGATGCGGCTGTAATTTTGGCGAGTCTCTCAGGGCCGTTGTGTTTAGACGGCTGATGTTATTGTGCTCATCTGATGTCACGAGGTCCACAGCAGCTCCTGCATGAAAGCAATCTCATTCAGCGCTGGAGTGGAGTGGATTCTGATTGGCTGCGGTTGATCCCGACATCTGAGCAGCGCACAAGAGCCGGCTCTTCTGATTAGCACCGTACGATCCGTCCCTCAAGAGCGCCTCTCTCGCTAACAGAGCTGTTAGAGAACGCATTTGACCTTATGAGGCCGGGGAGGCTGTGTTTTGTTGGAGGAGATGAATCCGAGCGCTCTAAGAATGAAGTTCAATTCGCAGCAATGAAACATCTCTCTGTGCTTGAAAAGGCCACGACTCTTCTTTGTGAGTGTGGCGTGTCTTGCTTAAGCCGAGAAATCGCTCTTAACCCACAATGCACGGGAAACGCTCCCTGCTCCTAATTTTTGTGGGTAATTTCTCTCTGTCGATGGTGCCGCGAGCAACAGCGTTCCCATGACGATTCACGGAGGATTCCTTGATTGTCCTTAAACAATTATTTGAGTGGGAGATTTGAGCAGAAACAATGAGAGTAAAAGCTTTGCTCCCTGTGCTGACGCTGTGTGTTTTAGCACAATGAGCTAAATGAACTAAATCTGGCAAGCAAACTAAATATAGTGGCACTATTAATGTTTTCAGTAGCGTGACAGTAGTGTAATGCGATAAAAGACTATAAACCTATCTCTCTCAATAAATGTTGAGGATGCAAATTCATTTTAGTGAATTGTTTGGTTTGGATAGTTCATTACATGGTTTACATATCATTAAAATTTTTGGGGTAAGTAATACTTTTTTGAAGAAATTAATACTTTTATTAATCAAGGATGCATTAAATTGATCAAAGTGACAGTAAGGCATTTATAATGTTACAGAAGATTTCCATTTCAAATAAATGCTGTTCTTTTGAACTTTCATCTGTGCTGAAACATAAAATGTATCACACTTTCCACAAAAATATGAAGCAGCACAATTGTTTTCAACGTTGATAATAATCAGAAATGTTTCTTGAGCAGCAAATCAGCATATTAGAATGATTTCTGAAGATCATGTGACACTGAAGACTGGAGTAATGATGCTGAAAATTCAGCTTTGATCACAGGAATAAATTGCATTTTAATAAATATTCACATAGAAAACAAATATTGTAAATTGTAATAATATTGCACATTTTTACTGTATTTTTGATCAAATAAATGCAGCCTTGGTGAGCAGAAGAGACTTCTTTCAAAACCATTAAACAGGGTCTTACTGACCCAGACATGCATAGATTCATCTAGTTGAAGTACCGTTTCCAGCATTAGATCTACAGCACAGAAGAGTGTTCAGAAACACTAAAGAGGAACAGAACCGCTGGAGTTCAGCCGCAATGCTTTTATATAACCTTCATTCCCTCCATCTTATCCAGTTCAGCAGCAGAAAGGCTGCAGCGTTCCTAAGCTCTGGCTGAGAGCGGCTTTACAATCCTCTGAACACTTCAGGATAATCCTTTTTTTCTTTCTTCATGGAAAAATGTCTTTAATTTGAAAATAGTATCAAAAAAAAATATTTTTCAGTTCCTCCGAGTCTCTGAGGAAAAGCAAATGAGCCAAATGAAATCACACAAAACTCCCATGACCGGTGAATATGAGGACTGCCAATGATTAATTAAATATGTTACCACTGCTAAATATATTTATCACAAGTGACGCAGTTGCCTAATGTGACACCGTAACCGCTTCAGTTCTGGGTGATTTCTAAAAACTGATAAAAATAAAAATACCCTCATATAAAGAAGAAAAAAAAAACAGAAATGAGATCCTGCATCTCAGACGTTTCCTCCTGAGAAAAAGAGCCCAGTAATCAAAAGTTTCAAAAGATCTCAACAACGTATCAAACTTGCCAAGATGCCAAATTCTGCAATAAAGAGATCTCGATGTGAACGCAAACATTTCTCATCAAAAGATCTGAGCTGATTCACAATAATTTTATACCTCTAAACTCTTAGTGAATGACTAATTTCGGGTCTGTTTTCAGGGGCGTAGTTTGTGGGGGGATAGGGGGGATATAACCCCCCTTAATAACCAAAACTAGCAAGTACAACCCCCCCCCAATATTTATACCATGGTTAATGGAAACCTCGATTCAGGCTATTAATTAAAGCTGCAGTCCGTAACTTTTTTGTGTTTAAAATTTACAAAATTTATATAATAAGCGAGTACACCATGAATCCATTTTCCAAACCGTGTTTTTGGCTTGTCCTGAATCACTACGGTACACCTATAATAAGTGTTTATATTCGGACTATTTAGACTGGTTCAGGTAGGTACCGCTGCGGAGTAGCCCAGTACCTGCGTGATTCGCCATAGACATAAACAGAGAGAAGTAGCTCCGGCTACACTATTCTTCCGCAAGACGCACGCAGTTCTGTTTATTAACCGCTAGAACGCCAAAAGTTACGGAATGCAGCTTTAATTATTTAAATCGCTAACTTCACGGAGCAGAAACGGAGCAGTTCTCAGCACAATATGACTGAAGCGCAGTTCACGATAACCAGCGCGCTCGAGAAGTGTGATAAGATTTGCGTGAGCCATTCCTATCGCGAAGCTGATGGTCAAATTTGTGATTATTTAGCGAAACAGCCACTTTAAAATGCTATGGAGAAAGTTGAACGGTATCTAAAAAAGGCAAATAAACTAAAAAGACTGATGAAAAGAGGAGAAAACAGTCTTGAACCAGCACAAACATATATTTAAAAAAAATTTAACTACTCATGACCAACTTTACTAGAATTTATCATGTTTTATTGTAGGCTTATTTATTGTGTAAAATTTTGTCTAACTTGTTGTAGAATTTATATTAGATAATCTGTTAAGCGAATAGATTTTTCCCTATAGATTTATATTACAACTGTGGCATGTTGTAGTTCTAAATGTGCAGGCGGTTGTTTCTTCATAACAAATGCTATATTGATTAATTTTTAAAAAAGTCATTATTGGCCTGGTAATGATTAATAGGCTAGTCCTGCATTTAATGCTTTTGTTAGCCTATCCAGTTGAACCCACTAGATGAGGCGCTGCTACGTTGTTCATTCAAAATATTGCGGAAAACGAGAACATCAGTGTGGAGAAGATGTTGTTTACGTCAAAACTGAAACCAAGCCGTTCACACAGAA
>NW_015653461.1:359920-385586 GCF_001515625.1 Sinocyclocheilus rhinocerous | reverse complement strand
TGTTATTTTATTACGCTTTGAAGAAACGTGCATAATATTTAGCTCGATGCGCCCTCTTGTGGCCTCAGGAGAGAAGCCAAAAGCTTTTTTTCCCCCTAACTGAAATTATGCCTTTTAAATTCGAATATAATTCGAATTTTGTTCATTTTTAAGTAGAAAATTCGAATTTAGTTTTTCAGTCATTTTGACAGCCCTAATTAGAACATTCTGTCAAACTATAGCCTAAGTGCCTAAATAATATAAAATACATTACATATATGTATCCTATATAAACAAGTAATTGTTAACTATGATGTTACTTTATTGCACCAACTTTGCATAGATGATAGCACAAAAGACCACTTCACAAAAATAAATGTATAAGCAAACAAACAAATCCACAGCCCGTGTGTTCATATCTGTGGTTTTGTTTTCCTCATTTTGACTGAACAGAAGCACAAACATGCATCCGTACAGCAGGTGTTTGCCGAGTGTCATTGTGCGTGCCTAAAACTAGTCCTTCGTTAAGGAAGCAGCCGTTTCCCGCGGTTCACATCATCACCGGTAACGTGCGACGGTAGCCAAGATTTCTCACGCTGTGTGTGTTTCTACTGCTCAAAAGTTTGCAAACAAATCTTACAAATGACAGACAGAACAACATCACACGCCTGTGCAATCAGCTGATCTAAATTCAGATTAAACTCAAAGAATATCTAATGAATGCCAAAACTAACCAATCCCAATCAAGTATTCCAGTCACCTAATGCATCTATTCATCCATTTTATTCAAATCTGAACAACTATCCTGTTGTTTGTTTTGTTTATCAGACATGTTTCTGACCACAGATGCACCTAAAGCCTCTCGCCAACACCGAAGTGCTCCATATACAACACTGATCCAAAATTAATGCTTGCCAAAAACCACATGAAAAGTAAAATGTGCTTTGTAGAGTAAACAAAATGTTTCTAGCCTGCTGGCCGGTATGATGATCTGAAGCAAAACAAATCAAAGAGTAACTTTTGTGCATCGGATGAACAATTATCATCACCCTTTCAAGCTAGAAAGACCTTAACCCTATAAAGTCTACTGGATATACAAATTTAAGGCCTCTAAATGATCAACATTATTAACCTTTGCACTTCATGTGTTTTTTGCTGTCATATCTTTTATTGATTTTTATCAAGTAAATGTCAGAATAACTGAAGTAATATTTCCAGATGAACATTCACTGGACTGAAGCAGCTTGGCTTTACTCAATTCTCCATGAATATATATTTTTTTTAATCAGTGCATCTCAAATCTGATCATCAGGATCTTTTGAGGAACGTTTGTTTCCAGAAGCTTTACTTTCACTGTTCCTCAGCGGAGGAATGATCTTCCCAAGCCTCCAAAACATAAACATCTCACATCTTTTGAGCAATATATGTTTGTTCATCGCTCAATCACCATTCTGTTGCATTACATTATATGTTTTGATCATCAAACTAAGCATTAAATATAACTAAGACATATTATTGGAGATATAGAGTGCCAACTTATATTTATATCATGTTATGTAAGTATCTGCTGTATCGGAGTTTCATCACTCTTTGTCCATATAAATATCAGCATCTGCATTAAATTGTATATTTTTGCTGCGTTTGGTTCAGTCTGAGCTGTTTTCCCCTCCATATTCTCTATATCAAATATGATACTCAAAAACACACAAACCCTAACCCTACACACACACACACACACACAAGCAAACCTTTATATTTTACACACACACATAATAAATAAATAAATAAACAAACAAATAAATAAAATAGATTTTTCTGACTATTATTTCTGACTAAGCTTTACATGGTTAAAAATTCTCACTGTGGTGACACATTCTTCCACCAAAAATGAAAATAAGACCAAAATCAAGATGGTTGTGGATGTGTTTGTGACAGATGGTGTTGCACGGAGACTGGCTGGTGTACGAGTGACACAGCGCTAAATCTGCAGGACAAATCAGCTAGAGAACTCATTCGGAGAAACCAAAATATATGCATTTTTAATGCAACAATATAAAATAGAGTTTCAATCTCCCCATTGAAAGCCTCACACCAGAATGCATACTCCCACCTTCTATTGTCATCGCTCCTATCACCTGAGACATAATGGAGGAAATACAAAGAGAACAACTACAAGAGCCAGCACCTGTCAACTGCCCACCAGACAAACAGTATGTTCCACAAAATCTACGTCACAGAGTGATGCAATGGGTCCACACTTCTGTCAGTTCAGGCCATCCAGGAATTATGCTAAATTAATTCTGGTGGCCCTCGATGACCAAGGACGTCACTACTTATCCATCCACCATAAAAGAGCTTCAAAGGTTCCTGGGGTTTGCCAACTTCTATAGACGCTTCATCAGAAATTACAGTATGATTGCTTCCCCTCTGACTTCCCTCCTGAAAGGAAAGCCTTCGAAGTTGAAGTGGAGTGAGGAAGCCAGCCAGGCATTCAATACATTGAAGGAAAGGTTTACAACAGCCCCCATCCTGAAACATCCTGACCCCAATCTTCCATTTGTGGTGGAGGTAGATGCTTCGAACTGTGGAATCGGAGCTGTGCTCTCCCAACGTCATGGCCAACCTGGTAAACTGTATCCATGCGCATTCTTCTCAAGAAAGTTAAATGCATCTGAAAGAAACTATGATGTTGGGAACAAAGAACTCTTATCCATGAAAGCAGCCGTCGAGCAATGGAGACACTGGTTAGAAGGGGCAATCCATCCATTTCAAGTAATAACTGATCACAAAAATCTTGAATACATCAAGAGTGCCAAACGACTAAATCCACGGCAGGCTCGTTGGTCGCTTTTTTTCACCCGATTCCAGTTTACAGTGACATATCGCCCAGGCAGTAAGAATAGTAAGGCAGATGCTCTATCCAGGCAGTATGATCTCCCCATTGAAAGCCTCACACCAGAATGCATACTCCCACCTTCTATTGTCATCGCTCCTATCACCTGGGACATAATGGAGGAAATACAAAGGGAACAACTACAAGAGCCAGCACCTGTCAACTGCCCACCAGACAAACAGTATGTTCCACAAAATCTACGTCACAGAGTGATGCAATGGGTCCACACTTCTGTCAGTTCAGGCCATCCAGGAATATCCCGCACTCTTCACTTACTGCAAAATTCATTCTGGTGGCCCTCGATGACCAAGGACGTCACTACTTATGTCAAAACCTGTCAAGTCTGTGCCCAATCAAAGACCCCCAAGGAGTTACCTTCAGGTCTCCTCCAACCACTGCCTATCCCACAACGTCCCTGGTCCCATCTATCTATTGACTTTGTCACAGCCCTGCCTCTGTCCAACAGCTTCACTGCTGTCCTAGTTATCATTGACCGTTTCTCCAAATCTTGTCGTTTGGTTCCTCTAAAAGGACTTCCCACAGCCATGGAGACTGCACACGCACCGTTTCATCAAGTCTTTCGAATTTATGGTATACCAGATGTTATCGTCAGTGATAGAGGAACCCAGTTTACGTCCCAAGTTTGGAAAGCATTCTGCAAACATCTTGACATCAACATAAGCCTCACGTCAGGATACCACCCTCAGGCAAATGGACAAGTCGAACGGTTAAATCAAGAGATAGGCAGATATCTACGATCATATTGTAGCCGAGAACAACACCGCTGGTCTGAGTTCCTTCCATGGGCTGAATATGCACAAAATTCATTGACTCACTCATCCACTGGTTTGACTCCCTTCCAGTGTGTCCTTGGATATCAACCCCCTTTGTTCCCGTGGTCTGGGGAACCCTCATCGGTCCCTGCAGTGGACGATTGGATCCGGCGTAGTGAGAGGGTGTGGGACAGCGCACATGTACGTCTTCAGAGAGCCGTAAGAGTACAGGAACTCCAGGCCAACAGACGACGTCGCCCACATCCTCCCTACCAACCTGGACAACGGGTCTGGCTCTCTACGAGGAACCTCAAATTGCGGCTACCAAGCAGGAAGCTCAGCCCCAGGTATGTTGGTCCTTTCAAAATTCTAAGAAGAATAAATGAGGTCACATATCAGTTAGAGCTTCCTGCTAACTATCGTATCTCTACATCCTTTCATGTTTCACTCCTCAAACTGGTCCACTCGGAGGCTGACCCCGACAATGAGGCTCGAGAGCCGCCACCGCCGCTGGATGTTGATGGAACCCCAGCTTACAAGGTGAATGAGTTACTGGACTCAAGACGGAGAGGGGGTCAGCTTCAATATTTGGTGGACTGGGAGGGCTATGGACCTGAGGAGAGATCGTGGGTGGCCGCCCGCGACATCTTGGATCCCTCTCTCATGGAGGACTTTCATCGAGCCAGACCTGGTCGACCAGCACCACGACCACAGGGACGCCCACGTCGAGCGCCAGGAGGCGCTCCTAGAGGAGGGGGTTCTGTAACGCCACACCAGTAGAGGGAGCCCTCGCCTGAGTACTGACTGTGTACCGCTCCCTCTGCTTCTGCATTCATTTCCTGTTTGATCAGTATTTAGCAAGGAACTGTGTGTTTGCTCATTGCGAAGTATTGCCAGTTTACCTGCCTTACCAAGCGTTTCCATTGTTTTCTGCCTGCCTATTCTGTGTATGATTCTGCCTGATTATCTGCTCTACGGTCACTGATTTACCCCTTTGGATTGATAGCCTGATTTGGACTGATGATTGTGTTTGGACCTTTTGCCTGCTTACTCGTCTCTGCCTTTTGGATCTCCCTTGTGTATGTTGAAAGATTGGACTGCTGTTACGGTACTGACTCTCTGCCTGTTATTTCTATTAATAAACTTCTGCAAATGGATTCTAACGCCGCCTCAGTCAGCATTAGTGGGAACAACTCCCTTCAAGTACAAGGCCATGCCTTCTCTCAGTCCTCCTGAAACTGGGGCCACATAAGGAAGGTTCTGCAGTAAACACAAGAAAATGTGCATCAGTCTATATTGCTATTGGTTGAAACAGTTCTCATGCACTGCTGTTTCATTAAGTGCTCGGACTTTTTTGTGCTCTCAGAAGTCACTGGAAAAGATCAGACTCTTACAGGGTTTTGGACTGGCTGCAATATCTCTGCTTGTACGGTGGAAAGTTCCCCATGTGAGCTTCCTAGATTGGTGATTTTTGTTGTAACCTTTGTAGGAAATAGAGATGCTCTCCAGTTCTAATGAGGGAACACAGACAAGTGACTTTAGAAAGCACTTCACCCTCCAAGCCATTCTCACTGGATTCTGTGACAATATCATTCATGTTGCAACGTTGCTTTAGCTGAAGAAAAAAATAACTTACTTGTATGAAACCAGAAAGGGTCACAGCAACATCTCCACTGATATTTAACGTTGACACTTTTTCCAGCGGTATACGATGCTTGAATGTGTACAGCTCTTTACCATTCGCATAAACCTGATGAACCAAAGCAACACAACCCGTGTGAGGACAAGGTCCTAGCTCCCTTTTAGCAGTGTGGTGAGTCTCGTTCTCAAAACATGTACCTTATATCCTTCAGATTTGATGACAGTGAACATCTCAAAAGGTTGTCCCTTTTTAAAGGGGTTGTCAGAGACACTTTCTTCAGTTCCCAAATTTCCATTTATCACACTGTTCATGACCACCTTCCGGTCCATTCGAGGGTTGAAGTGGAAAGCAAAGTCATCATTGTCGGACTGCCCAGTCTTGAAATTTACTTCAAATCTGCATGGAAGTGAAAATGTTAAAGCAACCAAGTCCACATAACAATGCATTTTTTGTATCCACTTTCGCAAATTTTACAAAGAATTGATTTCTTACCGGTCAGCATTAGTGGGAACAACTCCCTTCAAGTACAAGGCCATGCCTTCTCTCAGTCCTCCTGAAATTGGGGCCAGATAAGGAAGGTTCTGCAGTAAACACAAGAAAATGTGCGTCAGGCTATATTAAACATATTCTTATGGCAGGTTTTGAACTCACTGAAATGGGAATATGAAATTTCAGTGATGTTTAAAGTGGTCATGACAATCTTGAAACTGTGGTGAGGCAATTGCTATTGGTTGAAAATGTTCTCATGAACTGCTGTTTCATTAAGTGTTCGGACTTTTTTGTGCTCTCAGAAGTCACTGGAAAAGACCAGACACTCACAGGGTTTTGGACTGGCTGCAAGATGTCTCCTTGTACGGTGGAAAGTTCCCCATGTGAGCTTCCCAGATTGGTAATTTTTGTTGTAACTTTTGTAGGAAATACAGATGCTCTCCAGTTCTAATGAGGTAATGAGGGAACACAGAAAAGTGACTTTAGAAAGCTCTTCACCCTCCAAGCCATTCTCACTGGATACTAGGGCTGCATGATAAATCGCATGCGATATTTAACGCGCATCTTGTCAGAAAGCCGGTTCTGTAATCAGCGGTAAATCTCCATCACGTGCGGGCTTTCACATTGAGCAGCATTAACTACACAGAGCCGTTGTTCACTGACGAGCTGCGCAAAAAATCACGCGAATATGAACGTGGTTTTGCGCAGCTTGCCTGTGAACAACGGCTCTGTGTAGTTAATGCTGCTCAATGTGAAAACACGCACGTGATGGAGATTTACCGCTGATTACAGAACCAGCTTTACTGATAAGATGCGCGTTAAATATTGCGTGCGATTTATCGTGCAGCCCTAGTTTGGACCTTTTGCCTGCTTACTCGTCTCTGCCTTTTGGATCTCCCTTGTGTATGTTGAAAGATTGGACTGCTGTTACGGTACTGACTCTCTGCCTGTTATTTCTATTAATAAACTTCTGCAAATGGATTCTAACGCTGCCTCAGCCTCACTGTCACACATGGCTGGCAAAATATATTTACAGCCCTATTTTCTCAATTCACAAGTCTTGCAAAACGTTAATTTCAGACCCTGTGTGCAACCTCACACATAAAATCCTCAAACCACATTCATTTTCTCCTGAAGTCCAAAACTATAATCTTCTCCAAAACACAATGAAACCTTGGGAACAAACAGCTCACTGGATATATCACAGTCTGAATTCATTCTACGTGTTGATGGTTGACCATAAGTGACCGTTTCTTCCTACCTGGTGCCTGTTGAAGCACCATATCGGACAGATCCTGCAGGTGGATGAAGAGAACGAGTCCTCCGATCCCAAACAGCAGCAGAAACCAGAAGGAGCAGGGCGGCTTGCAGACAGACACCCGCAACCTCCTCCGACCGCGAAGAAAATCCACCATCCTACAATCCACGAAGACCATCACAGCTCAGAACGAAAGACACTCCTGCTGAAAGAGAGAGGAACACAGATCGTCAACAAGGCCTCATTTACAGAAGAAGAAAACAGCCTGTTAGTTAAATGAATGGATGGAAAAATTCCATTATGTGGTTTTTGTATTTACATGCATGCATTTGGCTGATGCCATTATCCAAAGCATCTTATAATGCATTCAAGTTCTTGCATTCCATGGGAATAGAACCTATGTGACCTTGGTGTTACAGGAATGATGCAAAAAGCTTCATACAATATTATTACTGTACTTCAGAGGAAAAAAACTATCTACAAATGTGCAGAACCATTTTTAACCCTGTAAATATGAAGATCATTCCTCCACTGAGGAACAGTGAAAGTAAAGCAAACGTAAAGTAAAGATCCTGATGATCAGATTTGAGACTCACTGATTTTTCTAAAAAGAAAATGATGTGTGGATAATCAAGTAAAGCCGAGCTGCTGCTTCAGTCAAGTGTTCATCTGGAAACAATATGAAAGTCAATCTTAACCAAAATAACAACCCAAATAATTCACGATAAATCGGTAGTTAAACCCTGAATTTGTGCAGACGTTCACTGCAGAACATCTCAGCTCATCAGGAGGAGTTTTAGGATTCATTCTGACATGCATCTCTGCTCACAAATGGGCGAAAACATCAACGCAGCTGCACTATTTAAAAACCAACACGACTATCTGATGCATTTCACGTCCCTGAGAGGTGCATGTCTGTTCTGAGTATAATTTCACTTTGTGTTCCTCAGAGTGTAAAAAAACGTGTGTCGGCATCAAATTAGCCCATAACGGCGTATTTACCAAAGAGGCTTCAGCGGCCCATCAGCGTGACAGAGAAATAATCACAAACGCATATAGACTCAACGGCCCATTAGCTCAGCGCTGGACGAGAGACTGCGACTATTTATTTGAGCTGATCTCAGAACAGACCGTAATCAGGTGAGAGGCTGCAGATGTAGACGTGTTCAAGTGTGATTGATTCATATGTTCTGTCCTACTTCTGCTTAGAGTTATTAAGGGAAAAACAAGCTTGGGTGCATTATTGATGTACTAACACAAAAACACAGACACAGTTATTTCTACAGAATACTGTGCAGGCAAGTTCACTTTTCATACAATAATATACCACACAGAGCAATGCATTTGACTAACATCTCTCTAATTGACTCGTTAGGTGATCACACTGCCAAAAGTTACACAAAATGTAATAAAAATTAAAAATAACTACTTGTTTGTGATATTACCTGGATGCCACCCACTGAATTAAACATGCAACTTAATGAGGTCATTTGATAACTACTTTACACACTATACATTTTGAATGACAAATCAATGCATGCTGCATGAATGCTTTGCATGGATTTTTAAAATTTTTTATTATTAGTTGGAAAGATAGAGTATGTACTTTGTAATATGCAAGTACTTTTGTTGGTCGAGTGAAAAAAAATCATCCATTTGAATGCATTCATAAATTTCCGAATATGATATTGCACAGGAAATTCAATTCAGAACGGTGTAATAATGTGCAGATGTTAAAACGGAGTTCACTGCGAGAATGTCGTTCTCGTTGCGATAAGCAGGAATTGTATTACCCTGCTGTTGAATATATAATTATAGCAGGTTTTCTGAGAGAATTAATATTCCGGAGCAGAATGAGGCTCGTTAGTGTGTGCGTCTGATTAGAGAACCTGTCACAGCGTGAGACCCAGCTTACCAGGGAAACAAGATGACAAGGAAACAGGAGGAACAACCAGGATGGAAAGCAACATGTGAAGAGAGAGAAAATAAATATAATAAAAGAAACCTATCACACAAAATGCATTTTAATACACATCAAAAAATCTTTTTAATTAGAATCTTAAAAAAATTAAAAAAGGTAATTGCGAATTTCTATATCACAACTGTGACTTTTTATCCGAAAAATTTGACATTTTTGCTTACAATTTTGAGTTTATATCTCGCATTTTGACTTTTTTATCTCACAACTGTATATATCTTATATCTTGCAATTCAATTCTGAGTTTATAATTTTCGAAATTTTGAATTTATATCTCTCAATTCTAAATTAATCTCTCATAATTTTAAGATTATATCTCACAATTCTGAGTTTCTCATAATTTTAAGTTTATATCTCGCAATTTTAAATTTATCTCTTGCAATTTTGAGTTTATTTCGCAATTTTGAATTTATATCTCACAATTTTGAGTTGTTATCTCTAATTTGGCTTTATATCTCATAACTCTGAGTTTATATGTCATAATTTTAAGTTTATATCTCGCAATTCTAAATGTATGTCTTGCAATTCTAAATTTATGTCTTGCAATTTTGAGTTTATTTCACAATTTTAAATTTATGTCTTGCAATTTTGAGTTTATTTCACAATTTTGAGTTTATATCTCACAATTTTGAGTTGTTATCTCTAATTTGGCTTTATATCTCATAACTCTGAGTTTATATGTCATAATTTTAAGTTTATATCTCGCAATTCTAAATGTATGTCTTGCAATTCTAAATTTATGTCTTGCAATTTTGAGTTTATTTCACAATTTTAAATTTATGTCTTGCAATTTTGAGTTTATTTCACAATTTTGAGTTTATATCTCACAATTTTGAGTTGTTATCTCTAATTTGGCTTTATATCTCATAACTCTTGAGTTTATATCTCATAATTTTGAGTTTATATCTTGCAATTCTGAGTTTATATCTCTCAATCTATATCTTGCAATTCTGAGTTTATATCTCTCAATCTATATCTTGCAATTCTGAGTTTATATCTCTCAATCTATATCTCATAATTTTGAGTTTATATCTCACCTATGTCTCAGAATTGTGGCTTTATTAACTTACTTTATTGGCATGCTAAAGTCTGCACGTGGTTGTCAAAACATGGCTTTTTCTGTTTGCAATGGGGGGAAAGTGCAAAACATGTACAAATCAACTCAAAAAGTATTAGCACTTTTATTATTATTGCTATTTTTAAACAAAAAGTTGAAAAAGAATCATTTTCAGCTCCACAAAATCAAAACTGCTCAAAATGTGTTCTTCAAACCAATTTCATGATAGCTATTGTCTTGCACTGTGTAAATCTGAGTGCTTGTTTTATGAAATCTTAGCAAGGGTATTTTGTCTTGATCCTCCATCAGATTTTCTGCAGTGTATGTAAATGAGTGAACGGTCAGGTCATCTCTCAGATAATGTTTTTTTTTTTTTTTAACACAGTTGCAGAAGCCGGAGGATGTTGCCATAGTGATTTGATGTTGCCAGAGCGTCTACAGTCCACAAATAAATGGACATGAGATGTAAACGTCTAATTTTGTACATAAATTTTGCACCACCACAAACATATGACAGCGCCGAGACATCTTCTTTCATACTGGACAAACTAAAAACTAAAAGCTAAAAGCAACAGTATATGATCATTTTGTGCAAGTAAGAGGCTGAATATATGCTGTGTATTTAAATATACATCAAATATACATTCAAGCTTTTTCATGCATATTTCAGTGGCCAAAATTTCATAAGAAATATCACAAGGTTGAATAATGACAGACTTAAATTTTCTACTTAATACTTAATTTCAGTATGTGCATTTTTTAAATAAACATAAATAAAAGTTGTATTCATTAACTTTAGTTAATGCCCTGTGAACTAAAATGAACAAATCAGTATTATCAATAAAAACTTAAACTATTAAAACATTTTGTTCATTGAAATAAAATAAAATATAATATCCATTTTAGATGAAAAACTTATTTTAGCTAGTTTCAAAGGCAAAATTTCTCATTTGAATTTATTTTAAGTTGAAACACTAAATAATAATAATAATAATAATAATAATAATAATAAAACTAAAATAGTAATATTAAAAAAAATGACAAAAGCACAAAAAAATACAAAAAATGTAACCAAAAATTCAACTGAAAACTGAAAGTATAAAAATAAAAGATAATTCAAAATATTAATAACAATTAAAATAGTATATAAATAATACTAAAATAACACTTGGACAAACAAGGAATCATTATATTTTTACTAAACATTAAGAAAGATTAATAAATGCTTAAAAATGTAATGTTCATTGTTATTTTGTTATTTTATGCCTTAACTAATGTTAACAAACCTTATTGTACTGTTTTCTTTAAATGTTTTCAATGAGAAGAGAAAAATACCAAATGCACCTTTAAAACCTTAATATTCCAAAAGAATAAAATAAATGAAATGAATAAAGAATAAATAGAAAAAAAATGAATGTAAGTTCAACAGTTTTACTATCAATGAGCAAAACCCTTTGCACATGTATTCCTGAGACTGTTTGGTTCTTTGCGGATGAATCACAATATCATTGCTGTAACCTTCATTAACCTTCATTAAATTACTGCATGATTTTACCTACAATCAGCATAAAACAATAAAAAAAATATATATATATACTACAGGAATAATAATAATAATCATCATCATCATTTTGATTAATATATTTCTTAAGAATAATTTAAAATAAAAAAATAAATAAGCATTTAAAAATAAAATATTTCAAAATAAATAAATATTATCAAATATAATAAGTAAATAAATAATAAAATAATGAATAAAAGTAAAAAAATAACCATATTAAGTGCAAATAAATAAATATGTAAATAATTAAACTTAAAAAAATAAATATTATCAAATACAAAGTAAATAAAAATAATCAAATAGATAAATAAATGAATAATTAATCTGATAAACTTTTACCATAAATAAATAAATACTATTGATTGCCACATATAAATAGAATATTATCCTCTTTGATTAAGGAAAGATATTCTAAGTGCAGTTGATGAATCATTCACTATAAGAGCAGAAACATGAAATAATTCAGTAAATAAGGTAAATTCCACTAAGATTCAGCATGACAGTAGATATGAATGAATGCACATATGCTGCTTGATATCAGACACACACAATCTCTGTCTGATCAAGGCAGCTGTTTTCTCTTTCATTGAGACAAAGACTGAAACTGAAACGTTCCTGCTTTAATTTAGAGCTTCTGCCTCAAAACAATCTGTTGTTCCTCGCAGGACCTTGTGTTTTATGACCGTTTGTCGGACGATCTTCTGATTTAGAGCGTTAAATAAACCCACGCCTGCCTTCAGACGATATAAAAGCACATCCAGCATCAATACAGCTTAAGATGACATATGTGGGGATCCGTAAAGAGCCATACCTCCCTAAACCTCAGCAAACCTACTAAAACTGACACAGAAATATACAACTAGTGGCTTTCCGGCATCCAGTGCGTGATTTCCTTTCAGTTTTTATTTATAGCCAACAAAGCGCTTCCCCGACCTCCAGCACACAAACCATTTCAGCTACAAGCAGAATCAATAAGCTTTGTTTGGTTAATTATACCCTGAACAGAGCGACAGTACAGAGCAGAGCGGGATCGATCAGAGACTTCCAGCACAAGTTCAGATTTGCATTGTTTCGTGTCACACAAGCACCGAATTCAGTGACGTCCACAGAATTTATTTAGGGAACCAAGGGAAATTAGAGGAGAAGACACTGTATTTAGAACAACATTTATTAATCAAGACATTTTTAAATACAACTAAACCAAATTAGCAACTAAAGAAAGATACAAATAAATAAACAAATAAATAAGCTTCACAGTATTAAACAGGAAAGGAAGATAAATTATAAATACAAGTACATAAATAAATAAATAAATAAATAAATAAATACAATGTTATTAGAACACAAACCTACTAAAACTGACACAGAAATATACAACTAGTGGCTTTCCGGCATCCAGTGCGTGATTTCCTTTCAGTTTTTATTTATAGCCAACAAAGCGCTTCCCCGACCTCCAGCACACAAACCATTTCAGCTACAAGCAGAATCAATAAGCTTTGTTTGGTTAATTATACCCTGAACAGAGCGAC
This sequence comes from Sinocyclocheilus rhinocerous, assembly GCF_001515625.1. Classification (NCBI taxonomy): domain Eukaryota; kingdom Metazoa; phylum Chordata; class Actinopteri; order Cypriniformes; family Cyprinidae; genus Sinocyclocheilus; species Sinocyclocheilus rhinocerous. The sequence continues at coordinate 372,427 of NW_015653461.1, read as the reverse complement.
AGTACAGAGCAGAGCGGGATCGATCAGAGACTTCCAGCACAAGTTCAGATTTGCATTGTTTCGTGTCACACAAGCACCGAATTCAGTGACGTCCACAGAATTTATTTAGGGAACCAAGGGAAATTAGAGGAGAAGACACTGTATTTAGAACAACATTTATTAATCAAGACATTTTTAAATACAACTAAACCAAATTAGCAACTAAAGAAAGATACAAATAAATAAACAAATAAATAAGCTTCACAGTATTAAACAGGAAAGGAAGATAAATTATAAATACAAGTACATAAATAAATAAATAAATAAATACAATGTTATTAGAACTAAAAAAAAGATAATAATTCAATAAATATTAATAATTCAACATAAAAAATTGATATAGAATAAATGCTTAGGTAAATAAAGTAATAAATACAAGTAAATAAACAAATAGATAAATAATCATAAAATAAAATGCTATTAGAACTAAAAAATATATATAATACAATAAATAATAATAATTCAACATAAAAGTTAAAGTAAAATAAATGAATAGATAAATAAAGAAAATAATTAACCATATAAATACAAATAAAGTTGTAATAAGAATAAATATTGCCAAATACAAAAATAAAAATATTTATACATGTAAATAATATCCAAGTAAAAAAAACAAAAAAAAACATATAAGAATAAATATTGCCAAATACAAAAATAAAAATATTTATACATGTAAATAATATCCAAGTAAAAAAAAACAAAAAAAAACATGAATAAATATATATTGCCAAATACAAAAATAAAAATATTTATACATGTAAATAATATCCAAGTAAAAAAAACAAAAAAAAACATATAAGAATAAATATTGCCAAATACAAAAATAAAAATATTTATACATGTAAATAATATCCAAGTAAAAAAAAACAAAAAAAAACATATAAGAATAAATATTGCCAAATACAAAAATAAAAATATTTATACATGTAAATACTATCCAAGTAAATAAATAAACAAACATTAAAATATTGCCAAATATAAAATATGTTTTTTTAATAAATAAATAAATAAATAAATAAATAAGCAAGCCATCTTTTTTATTTTGTGCTTTACACAACAGAGATTGCTTCAGAGCAGCTTCACAGTATTAAACAGGAAAGGAACAAAATATAAATACAAGTAAATAAGTAAGTAAATAAATAAATAAAAATTATCATAAAAATTAAATGTTATTAGATAAAAAGATTTAATGAAATAAATTGTGAATAAATATAAAGTAAATAAACAACCATATAAATACAGATAAATAGGTAAATAAATGTAAGAATTAATAGTTATTGCCAAAAAATACAGATAAAATGATTTATGTGTAAATAATAAAATAAAATCCAAGTAAATAAATAAACTGTATATATAAACCAAAAATAAATCTTATTAGTAAAAAAAATATTTTTTTACAACAAACAAACAAACAAAAAGCAGAAATTTAATTGATCTCCAAATATAAGCAAAATACGACCGTCTTCGATCAGAGAAAGATATTCTATTTAGGAGATATGTATAAGATATTTATATTCAGGAGTTTGCCTGTGCAAAACCGGGTCACCATGACTTCATGGTGTTGCTATGCAGCTGCTACAGGGTTCTGGACAGTTAATGTGTGCTGTGAAGTTAATAGAAAGTTCTTGTTTGTTACTAAGGGCGTTGCTAGGGCGTTCTGGATATTAGCTTACCATCTCAAGATTAAACAGAATAAGAGACACAGATGTCATATATGACTATATGGATTACTGAGGAGATGTGCAAACGCTCACGCTCTAAAACAGCTGCGGGAATCCAGAGGTGAACTGCCAGTCCTTGACCTCTGTAACACAGCAGCTCTTCTGAGTTAGATTTTTTTGCATTTTGCTGATAGAGGATTTTCTCTGAAGCCAGGTCCAGTATAGATCTGCTGTATTAATGCAGCGATATTAAACTGCTTTGGGCTCCAGTGTCACAGATCATTAGCCGAAGCTTGACCCATACAACTATTGCTACCGCTTCTGCTTTAGTTTGTGCTGACTGCTAATGCATCAAACAAACTAACAGTATTAAACTGCAGTAACTCAATTATCAAAACTCCTGATATACAAAAATATCTTTGCAAATCTTTATTAGGTGAAAAAACAAAGAAATTAGAAAAGACAAAATTAAGACTAAATTTAATTAAGTTATTTTAAATGCAACTAAACCCAAATAGCAAATAAACTAATTCCTATTCTGGTTTAAATGGCTTTCGTTCCTCTCATGTGTAAGTCGTTTTGGATCAAATTTTCTGCTAAATGCATAAATCCAAATATATGTAAATAAATAAATAAATAAAATGTTATTTTAAAAATGTGAATACATGCATGCATACATAAAACATAAACAAAATTACAAAAAAAAGAAATGCTACAAGAAATAAATTGTTCTGTTAAATGTTATAAACAATGTTATAAAATGTTTCTGCTAAATGCAGAAATCCAAAAGTAAATAAATAAATAAATAACATGTTTTTAGAAATACAATGAGAATGCATACATAAAACATATAAAAAAATTACCAACTAAAAAATAAAAATAAAATATTATAAGAAATAAAATGTGAATAAATAAATAAATAAAATCATACATACATAATTAAACATATTAAAATATTACCAAATATAAAAAGGTAAAAAAAAAATAAAAAAAATGAAATGAAATGAATTAAAAGATTTCATCAAGTGTTTTGTTAAATTAATGCAGCTCAAATTACGTCTTGCTCCTGCAATTCCCAAATCTATAAAAAATTACAGTGCATTTTTTGGCATTTGTAAATTTTATGAGCACTAAAGGCAGAGGCTTGTTTTCCACTCATATTTAATGCAGCTCGATTATGCAACGGCATCACAAAAGCTTCAACTAAACTCGCCAGTGAATTGAGGAAGGAGATAAAAAAACGAGAGCGAATAATAGACGAGCACTTTGGTTTTGGGGAGCCGCAGTGACCCACATACTGAGAGTCTCCTCTGGGACTGATGAGAAAACAGCATCCACTCGCATCCCATCCGGTCAACAGCTACTGCTTTTGTTTACCAGTTGCACAAAAGCTGAAGACAAATACTAATGAAACAAAGACTAGAATGTCTTTCTCATTTTGGAGTCAACATGAAATCAAAATACCCCAGCGACTTAAGACTGCTTTTGTGCTCCAGGGCCACATATACTTTAATACACATTCCTGGTCTTATTGTTATTGAATCATCAGTCCAAAAAAAATTACTGATGCACTGAAAATGTTATACGCCTCTGAAATTCAAGATATTGGGGCAAAAAATGGCCCTGAGTTTTTGTCTCGTATATGATAAGCGATATCATACGAGCAGAGACGGCAATATCAGACAAGTGCTGTTTTTGTCCCGAATAGCACGAGTGCACATGTGATTTTATACAACAGTTCAGTAAATAAGGAGTTAACACTGTGTTATATTTTAGATACAATATTGTATTTTTTTTCTCAATTTTGCAAACTAAAATATTAGCTATAAAGCCGCAGCAGAACTGTTGTGCGTCTCTGAGCAACACAGCTGTGATTTGTTTCTGAATGAATCTGCGTTTCATTGGGTGAACCATGTGATGATTCAATGGCATGTTCATAAAAAGCCGTTTACTTCATTCCTGAATGAAGCCGTTTGAATGAATCGAACGAATGAATGACTCAATGACTCACTTATAGAGACATTTAACGCCACATGTTAGCAGTTTTAGTTTCTTATTTAGAGCATCATTTCATTAAATTAACAAAAAAAATTTAAAATTAAAGGTATAGTTCACACTAAAATCGTCATTTCGTCATTTATTCACCCTCATGTCGTTTCAAAACTGTAAGACTTTCTTTTGTGGAAACTTTTGTTTCTAAAATTATTCTTTTATGTTCCATAGTTTATGTTGTAGCCTAAATGTGTAATAACTTTTATGTTGAATCACATAAAATATGTGACCCTGGAGCACAAAACCAGTCTTAAGTCGCTGGGGTATATTTGTAGCAATAGCCAAAAAAACATTGTATGGGTCAAAATTATCGATTTTTCTTTTATGCCAAAAATCATTAGGATATTAAGTAAAGATCATGTTCCATGAAGATATTTTGTAAATTTCCTACTGTAAATATATCAAAACTTAATTTTTGATTAGTAATATGCATTGCTAAGAACTTAATTTGAACAACTTTAAAGGCGATTTTCTCACTATTTAGATTTTTTTGCACCCTCAGAGTCCAGATTTTCAAATAGTTGCATCTCGGCCAGATATTGTCCTATCCTAACAAACCATACATCAATGGAAAGCTTTTTTATTCAGCATTCAGATGATGTTTAAATCTCAATTTTGGAAAAAAATTAACCATTATGACTGGTTTTGTGGTCCAGGGTCACATATTTCTTTCTAAAGCTACTTTTTGTTATGTCAACTTGATACTTTTCTCAATTAACACAATGGTGGCTTTAAATGATCTTTTGGGGGTATTTTCGCAGATTAATTAGATGAATTAATCACCACATCATGTAATTAATTAGATTAACAATTTTAATCGACTGACAGCCCTATAAATGTTCTTAATGTTTATGGAACGTTCTTATAATTGTATTCATATTTTATATGTTGTCATAATGTTGAGAAAACAACATTCTCAGAACGTCCTCATGTTGTTATTTGTACATGATGAACATTCTAAGAAAACTTTTGTAACCGTTAAATAACGTTCTAATCATGACAAGAAAATGAGATATTTTGAAATGTCTTAAACATTCAAATAACATTACATTTTGGGTGAAAATAAAGGTAGTAGAATGTTGTAAGAAACGTTTTTGTAACCTTTAAATAACGGGGTCAGAAAAATAAGCTTAAGTACATTTTGAAAACAAGTTTATTTTTCTGACCCCAGTGGCAGATCTCTTAATTTTGATAATTTTTCAGAAAACAAGATTTAATATCTTAAGTAATTTAATGACTTAATAACTTATTTTAATTAAATTTTGTTTCTCAAGTAAATGTATCTTGATTTAAGGACATTTAGATATCTGTACTGGAAAACAAAACAAAAACTAAGTAAGAAATTAATTTTGTCGATGTAATTTTTATGAAACTTTATTCTCAGTTTTGGGCTGAAATGTATGTATGCGTGTCCCCTGAGAAACGGAGGTGGAAAGAAAAGCTCTGAGCGCGGTTATCTGTTGGTTAAGGTGCATGGGTTTGTTTTGCATTAGTTACTGAGTAATGACTAACAGTGTGTGTTATACTGTAATGTGCAGCTCATCCACTGGAAAACAGCCTTACAGGGACATTAAACAGCTTGAATAATTACTTGTATAATTGTTAATCTTTTTTTTCCATTATAACTTCAAATCATTTTTTCACATCAACAAACTGGAGCACAAGATGCTGATGCAACATATTACAGAAATGGCACACGCCTGCAAATAAAAGGAGGAATAAAACTGATCCATCATGTTTATAGAGGGAAAAGAGAAATATGAACATTGGCTTCGTTAAGCAACAACAAACTTTGGCTCTTTATGAACATCCAAAGTTATAGTTAATAAATCTGAAGTGTTAGAGCTTGAGCAGATTTCCCTTGTTTAGAAACACTTTATTAAAATTACAATATGAGCATTATAATTTTATAAAAGCAGAACAGATGAATTTTCTTCATTTTCATTTAGCTTGACTTGATGCTCTAATTCAACTAAAACTGAAAAAAAAAACTAATAAAAATAGACATATTAGACATTTATTTACAGAAAATAAAAACAAAAACTAATAAAAAAAATTATATAAATACGATATATATATATAAACTTTTATTTCAGCTAGTTATCAAGGCAACATTTCTCATTTTTTAGATTAACTAAACCTAAAACTGAAATAATAATTAAAAACTGCACTTATTTGACTTATTTGACTGCACTTATCTGACTTATTTACAAAAAAATCTAATAAACAAAAACTAAAACTAAAACTTTAACTAAAATTAAAATAAAAGCAGAAAATGCAAATGAAAAATAATTCAAAATACTGAATTATAAAATGAAAACTAATTTAAAATATTAATAAAATCTATAATATAATCTCAATGACACTAAAATAACACAGACACATGGCTGACATGAATCACAAGTTACCAAACTTAATATTGTAACTTGAAATAAAATAAACATTAACTGAAATAAAATAAAATGTATATATAAAATTATATACTATATCATTTTATATTTATATAAATATACTATACTATATAATTATAATATTTATATTAAATATATATACTTATTTTATTTCAGCTAGATGCCAGTGGAACATTTGTCATTTTTATTTAGTTTAACTTGATATACCAAACTAACTACCAAACTAAAACGGAAAAAATAAAAACTACATAGACATATTTACAAAAAAAATAAATAAATAAATATAATCTACTCAAATGCAAAATCTCACAACAAAATTACTAAAAGTTCAATTAAAGTTAAAATAAAAAAGTAAAATATAAAAATCAAAACTAATTCAAAATATGAATTCAAAACTATAATAGTATCTCAGTGACACTAGAATGAGTGAAATGTGGAATCACAAGATACCAAACCTCCCAAAAACGCTACAGGCCTGAAAGCAAATGAATTATTAATTACCAAGCTGCATTCATCAGCGAGACAGAATCCACCTGTCCCTTCCCTCCGAAATGAAATTAGACAAATCAAATTGTACATTTTCATATAAATTAGCGGCCGGCTGTCGCGGCTCTGTCTGGCCTGTTGCTTGCTTTCAGAGAGATTGTAAAGTTGGCAGCACGGCGACGTTTCCAGTTTGTTATAAATAGGCTCCATAAATCTGGAGTGGCGGTGGCGCGGGATCAGATCTGGCACGGCCAGGAGGGGATTTCTGAATTACAATCCGCTGGTCTGCTGCCAGACTCATCCGTCAAAGAGCATCTCCTGCCATCAGCCGACGCGAGGATCCTCGTTCCAATCCTAATATAAGAGCGTGAAATATTCATATGCAAAACTCCAGATAACTGGCTTCTGTCTTCACTTGGTAACGCATTTAATTAAAATTAATTCAAAACCCAGGCCACAGCGCACTTATGTTCCCTCTCGCTCTTTGCATGACAAAATTGAATTTTAAACAATGCAATAATTCGCTGTGCATAAGTGATCGATGATTTGTAGCTGTGATATTTGCTCTGGTACAGAAGAGCGGCAAAATCAATATTTGTTACAAATCAATTTGCATTTGTAAATGTCACAGACGTCCAGGTCAAGGCCACCAGCAGATCAAAGGTCAACTGCAGGTTAAAGGTCGCCAGTTTTAAGCTCAAAAATTCCACAATATTTTATGGTCCTGATCCAAACAGCTTCACATTTATTTCATAACTCTGTATTCTTACTGGATGACAACAACTGTCTTATTTTTTGCATTATTATTTCTGCCAAGCAATTTTTGGACAAACAGCTTAGATAACATGAAGCAATATTGAATAATATAATTTTCCTTTGAAAGACTCAACCTCATAAAAATATTCAGGCCAGAAAAACTAGTTCATGCATTCACGACAGCTGCTAGAGTCCTTACCAGGTCAAGAAAATATGATCATATTTCCCCAATTTTACAATCTTTGCATTGGATACCTATTACATTCCATATCAGTTACAAAATATACTTTTAAGGCCCTTAACGGTCTAGCTCCTGCGTACCTAACTAGTCTTCTATCACGCTACAATCCATCCCGCTCTCTAAGGTCGCAAAACTCCGGACTCTTGATTGTAATTAATTGATTGTAATGGAAGAGAGTGCTGATTTTAATATGTAATATCTGGCCTGGCTTGTGGTTCTCAGTGGTTTATACTCTTCGACTGTAGTTTTTATATTCAGATAAAGGCCTGTCTCTATTCCACACGCTAACGGTCTATACATCCTCACGACAAACAAAACCTCCTCCAGCTGAAGGCCAGCAAGTGTTTATGAAACGTGTGTCGCCGAGTCGTGATGCAGATCCAGACGCTGAATACCTGCAACCTTGAGCGCAAACCTCAGCCGAAGCCGGCCAACAGCATTTTAGAAACACACAGACTCGCTGCATGATGAAATATTGATACTCTCTGATCCACGTAAAAATCCTGCATCTCCCTGAGTGTCTTCTCCCGATGAATTATTTCTAGCAACATCAAGGTCTGTTCCTGTGCGAGTAACGGGTTTCTCTGGCCGCTGTTGATGTGTTTGGGATCATTGAAGATCTTTCAGTTTATCATGGACAAGAGAAATGTCCACTGAAAAGGAAGAAAAGGTCTTATGTACACATCATGTATACAAACGGCCCTTGGCGAGTAAAATTAAATGAATTCAAATAAAATGTATTTAGTATTTAGTTGATAAATCACAATTTAAAACAGTTAATGATAAAATTAGTGTTCATTTTTATTGATTAATTAAGGAATAAAACTGATTATTATGTTGAAATTTGGAATTTATATGGAAATTTGAAGTATTTTATTGTGATTGGTCAATAAGGACATCCTACAGTCAAATATTTGTAAAATTACTAAATTGAATAAAATAAATAAAATATAAAATGTACACACAACAAGTATACAAACTGCCATTGGCAAGTAAAATAACATGAATTAAAATTAATTAAAAACAACTGATAATATACACTAATTTATAAATTAAAATTGAAAAAATCATAAAATGATACAATTCTTAATTATTTTTCTTTTTTTTATTAATGAATCGAGGAATAATTTTGTAATTTATATGGAAATCTGGGGAACGTTGTTGCGATTGATCAATAAGTGCATCCTGCAGTCAAATATTTGTAAAATTCATAGATTAAAAACTTAAAAATTATATAACGTATACACAACAACTAGATAAACTGACCTTGGTGAGTAAATCAAATGAATTCAAATTAAACATTTAATTAAAAACAAGAAAAATTATTAATTTACAAAATTGAAAATATAATTATGAATAATTTATATTCATTAATTATTCAAACCGATTACTATATAGGAATTTTTAATATTTTATTGGGCATCCTACAATCACACACACTCACACATCAATTATTTCATGAACAAATTTAAATGTAAAATAATTAATGATTAAAATGATAAATTCAATTATTAATCACTTTTATTTAATGATTATAGCTGATTATTATAAGGAAATTTGGAATCCTTTATTGTGAAGTCAAATATAAAAAATATAAAGCATTTACTACAGTATGACACTGTGCTGCAGATCACCAACAAATCCCAGTCGGAGATTTGATCCAAACCTCAGCGGCCAGATGTGGAATTAAGTTTGACTTTACACCGCAAGACCCGTCGATCCCGGTGAACCGAAGTGGACCAGACACCTGAGAGAAACCCACGTCAAACCCGCCTGATGTCAGAGTCAGCGAAACACTCGCAGCTGTCAGGAAAGAGCAGCTTCTGCCCATCATCCAACCGCAGCAGCTGCTCGCAACCAAACACATGATTCACAGCAGACCTCAGCCTGCTACAACACTCAACACTGAACCAAACACTAAAACACACTTGCAACCACAGAAACATGCAATGAGAATAATATGCAATAGGTCAAATACATATTGAAGGATAAAGAACACCACTCACAGCCTTCAAATTTGACCCAAAGTTGGGTTGAAACAACCCAGCATTTTTTAGAGTGTATGATTGACAGGACGGCTATCCAATCAGAAGGCTTCACCACTTTTCACTGAAAACTAAAGCGCCTAGTGTATAAATCAGCTTAGCAAACCTCTCAGCGATAATGTGGGAATATTGAACCTTTTAATAATTACTCAAATGGGTGAGACTGTGTGACCTCGCAATGTCCATCTCGTTTTTGTGGTCTACAGATCATTAACTAAATGTACAATGACCTTGAGTATTGAATGGCCATTACTTAATGCTTTCAGGTAATGAAAATAATGGTGTGTTGAATATGAATGCTGCGGTCAACAACATTAAATACAAACCAGGCCGAGTCCTGGAGAAAAGCTGTGGAACATCTTATCAGGCAACAAATTCAGGCTATAAAAACACTGAGGGAACATTGTTTTGAAATGTTTCTAAAACTTTAAACATCTTGTTGTGGTTATAATATTTAGAGGTTACAAAAAAAAAAAAGTCTTACAACGTTCTACTAACTTTATTTTCACCCAAAATGTAATGTTATTTGAATATTTATTTTTAAACATTACAAAAACGTTTCTTACAACATTCTATTAATTTGACTTTCATCCAAAATACAACGTTATTTAACAATTTATTTAATATTCTAAGAATGTTGAAACGTCCAGTTCACTTGTTGCGATTACAACGTTATTTAAAGGTTACCAAAACATTTCTTAGAATGTTGATTAAGTACAAATAACATTGTAAGAATGTTTTCTCTCAACATTATGAAAACATATCTCAGACTTTAAGAATGCTTTTGTAAGTTTTTGTAGCATTTATATAATGTTAGTGAAAGTTGTGAGAGCGTTCCCTGTTAGCTGGGTGATCTGTACTTGCTTATGCAAATATGGCTGTCTTGATGCTGTGGGCGGTTGTTTATGGAGAAGTCGAAAGTCTCAAAAACTTCATTCTTGCAGGAACATTTAGCAGCGTTTGCTGATGAACAGCATGAGAAATCAACACAGCCATTTGTTCTGCTTATGTGAGCCAGATCTCTAACCATAATCATCCACATCACATTACTGACGGCAATAAACACCTGAGAAACAGCTACGACATGAAACTCTCCAATTACAATTTATGAATGTTATCAAATATAATTCATATTTCAAAGGTAATTCATAACCATCTTCCAAAAGTTCAACCAAAATTTGATCAAGGATGCATTAAAGGTGACATATCATGAAAATCTGACTTTTCCGGGTTTGAAGTGCTATAATCAGGTCCCCGTGCATCTACCAACCAAGGAAACGTGAAAAAGATTAACCCAGTAACTTTGTTTTGGTAAGCCTTTTTCTGCAAGTGTCTGAGAAAACGAAAAACAGTGTGTTTCTGCTTCCACTCAAAATAGGCATTTTCAAAATGACATAATAAATGATCTGTGGAGTATTTTAAGCTGAAACTTCACAGATACATTCTGGGGACACGTGAGACTTATATTACATATTGTAAAAAGAGGCATAATATGTCTCCTTTAAATCAATCAAAAGTGACAGTAAAGACATTTATAATGTAACAAAAGATTCAAATAAATGCTGTTCTTTTGAACTTTCGATTCATCAAAGAATCAAAGAAAAAATTAAATGTATCACGATTTCCACCAAAATATGAAGCAGCACAACTGTCTTCAACATAATAACAATAAGAATGTTTCTTGAGCAGCAAATCAGCATCTTAGAATGATTTCTGAAGGATCATGTGACACTGAAGACTGGAGTAATGATGCTGAAAATTCAGCTTTGATCAAAGCAATAAATTACATTTGAACAGATATTCACATAGAAAACAAATATTTTAAGTTGTAATAATATTTCACTCTTTTTACTGTAATTTCCATTAAATAAATGCAGTCTTGGTGAGCAGAAGAGACTGCTTTCAGAAACTTAATTCTTCCAAACTTTTGACTGATATGTGTAACAGAAGAGATCATGTGACACTGAAGACTGGAGTAATGATGCTGAAAATTCAGCTTTGATCAAAGCAATAAATTACATTTGAACAGATATTCACATAGAAAACAGATATTTTAAGTTGTAATAATATTTCACTCTTTTTACTGTAATTTCCATTAAATAAATGCAGTCTTGGTGAGCAGAAGAGGAGGAAATGTCAGTCTCTCTCACATGCTGAACACACACGTCGGTGTGATGAGATCTGATGTGGCGTTTAGTTGGAACATCACCCACCTGCTAAAGGGAGTCTGGGCCACTTTCAGAGAGGAGAATGATTCATGAAACTCAAAAAAAAAAAAAAGTCCTATATTCATGCCATCACACATTAAAGGTCAGAAACCCTCTGATCAGTCTATGATACAATGGCTGGAGCAAGGAAATTATCACAAAAGCTCACTAGTAAAACTAGTGAAACTAGAGACATTTTATATCATGCTATAAAAATGAAATATTTGTAGCTGCTTGCAAATTTGTTTTTCAGAATACTGTATACTTTAGAAAAGCCAACAATGGAGCAGTGTTGTTATCATTAACATACAGTGGTGGGAAAAATTATAAGAACACAAGCAATTTCAGCAGCTAAAAAATGGTTTTAAGTCAGTTATTTCTTTATATATTATATATATATATATATATTCATTATATCATCTTTTGCTGTAGTGTGTCAGTAGTAAATATCAGTTTACATTTCCAAACAAGAACTGTGGCAACGTCTCCAAGATGCTTCAACAAACCTACCTGCAAAGCTACAGTACTGTTAAACGTTTTATGCACTTGTGTAAAAATGCTGTAAAATGAGGAAGCTGTCAAAAATAATGTCATAAATAGATTTTCTTT
>NW_015653461.1:357075-359882 GCF_001515625.1 Sinocyclocheilus rhinocerous | reverse complement strand
GGAGACGTTGGCACAGTTCTTCTGGATTGAGTCTCTCTCATGTTTCTTCATGTCACTCCAGACAGACTGCATGATGTATCTACCAGCTAAATGGACTTTGTTAGACAGAAACAAAACATAGAAACAAAATTAGCAAAACATAAACTAAAAATAAAATAAAAATAATTTTAATTAAAACTAGTTCAAGGTGTATTGTGAAAAATCCTCACTCAATATTTCTGAATAAAAATAGTCTGCCCGCTGCCAAGGTGTCACAGCTATAGTTCGCCATCTGATCAGAGCCTCGCTAGGCCATAATGAATGATTGTAATTAAGTTAAGTGCGACAGCGAGCGCTAATTGATCACCAGGTGCTGCCGCCGCAGATAGAGTTACAGTTTGAAGAGCCCAGCCGTGAGGAAGGATGCATTTTTCCACCATATTTTGAGACGCTGCAGCCGTGACCTTCCCCACCTGCGGTCACGTCTGGATTCCCCTGATGGACACAAACTGCTCTCAGATCACTGGATTCGCTTCGAAACGCTCCCGGTTTTTCCTGGTTAGCACAGAGACAGAAAGATCAGATGTGCGCTGTCTCACACACACACACACACACTTACGCTCTCTACCTGTGAGAAGATGAATGAGTGTTGTCAGTAAATGCGTGCAGGGCGACTTCACACCGGGAAAATAAGGGCATTATCTCCCTCAGAAGTCCTGACGATGCAAAACCACACAGGAACCTCATTAAACACCGCGTGGAAACGAATCTCTCATTTTCCGTGTCATTTTTCCAATTTTAATGGTACCAAATAAACATCTGTATCATCTGAGCACAACACAATAAACTCATAGCTCGATAAGTAACTGTGCGTTTTCATTGCTCTGTACTTCTCATATCAATGTCAGCACACAAAAAACAACATTATTCTTTAGAATAGTTTATAAGAAGCCCAAACTCTTCCCTGTGAGCTCTTGAAATAAGATTAGAAGAGAGAGAGAAGTTTCTGAGAGGTCCTCTGAAAGTCTTATATTTAGTTTTGTTCCTCAAAGTTTTTGTGTCTTCAAATCTCTTTTGCATTTCCATATTCAAATATGCTAAATAAATAGATGTTACCATAAATAATATTAAAAATAACCATAAATTAATAAACTTAAAATTAAATATGTAAAAAAAAACATGATTTTAATAACAACATATTATCAGCAATATTTCATCAATAATTCCAAAAATAAATATATGTAAATAAATAAATAGAATTAAATTATAAATTAACTTTATTTATATTTTTAATAAACTAACATTATAAAAATAGTATTTTAATAACATATAATCACCAACATTTCATTACAGTGAATTTTATAATAATAAATATATACAAAAATATAAATAAATAAATATAATTAAATCATAAAATACAAAAATCTTTTGTAACATTATAAGTGTCTTTACTGTCCCCAAATCTGACCCCAAACTTCTGAACAGTTGTCAAATAATTTAGATCATTAGCTCAAAAACCAATTGCGCCCATGAACAAAGACAACAAAGTTGGAAATAGCGTACGCAGACTTCCCACCCTGTTAAGCCCCGCCCCCTCTCCTCATCCACTTACGTCATTGGTTACGGTGTGCTGAGTGACAGGTAGCGCAGTGCATTGGTGGCGTATTCCTCCTGCACTCTCCCACACTCCCTCTCCCCGTTCTCTCGCTCTAATCCTTTTCCGAGCGTATCACATTACGTTATTCTTCCCTTTAATACATGCTAATAGCGGCGATATCTCCTGCCGTCTCCTCTGCCAACACAAACACTCCTAAAGCTGAACAAAGCAGCTTTACCTCAGCGGAGTAAGTGTTCAGTGCAGCGGAGCGGATTCCTCCCGCGCGCCTCGTAATGGCTCCATGTGCTTCAAATAAACACTGGCAGGAATTTGTGCCAGTTTTCTCAGGTGTTTTCTTGAAGCTCGATCAGGGAGTGACAGCAGAGGTCAGAGTGAGTTCTGACGGTCAGTGTGACCAGATCTCCAGCAGAAAACAAGCAAACAAACTGTTTGAAGGCGAGAGGAGATGCTTCATGCATTATTCAGTGCTGCCGGCTCTTTGGGGGATTGTCTGACATCCCAGATGAATAATTAAGCTCTGACCTTTTATCCTCATTAAAGGTGATGCGGGGGGGAGATTTTCCTCCCGAGAGCGGTCGAAGCCTAGCGGTCGAAGCCTAGACAAGTTGTCAGGAACGGCACTGAAATCAAACGCCTCGTGTTGCAGAGTCTCGGATGCGTCTATGACACACAAACGAGAGATTTGCACACGCTTTTACCCATGTTAGGTGAGGTATCAAATTTGGGTTTGTTCGGGAAACACAGTGGTGCAAACTACTTCCTTCCGTCACGGATTCAAATCTCAGTTTGACAGTTTAACAGCTGAGCCCAAGCCTCCATTACTAATTCCAAAACATCACTTTAGAACTAGTATAGGGAAGGAAAGTGTTGCTTCATTGAAAACATATTGTATTACTGTATTTAAAGCTCATTAGTATTATGCAGAGTAGAGTATTATGAGAGAGGCATGGACTGAGCAATTGTGATTAGCTGCATCTGATAACAGCATTCATTCTTCAGCTCAATCTCATATTCACAATAAAACATAAGCGGTATCTTTGTCGTACTATCCTTTCATCTGTTAAGGGTGATTTATGATGACATTTGTTGGCTGCGTCTTACAAGGTGTTGTTGAAATTAAAAATAACTTCACTCACACTCACCTTCTGAATTCTTAATACTAGGGCTGGGCAAAAAATCGAATGCGATTTTCATGCGAATCTCGTCAGTA
>NW_015653461.1:325458-357015 GCF_001515625.1 Sinocyclocheilus rhinocerous | reverse complement strand
TCGCAGGCGATTCATTGCCGATTTTGAACGCTATTTTGTGTAGCTTGTCAGTGAACTACGGCTCTGTGTAGTAAATGCCGCACCATCTGAAAGCACGTGCTGGAGATTTACTACTAATCACCAGAAGCGGCTTTACTGATGAGATGCGCATGAAAAATCGCATTCGATTTTTTTGCACAGCCCTACTTAATACTATAATTAAATATTACTATTATTTATATAAAATATTATTTATAAAAGTTGATTCAGTCAAAAGTACAAAGGCATAGCTCTGATATACAGCATTAAAGTTATATAAAATATAACATGATGAGATTTTGCCCTCAACTAAAACTATTTGCTCTGGAACAAATAATAGATTAATGAGACCAAAGACTGCTCATTAGATTTACCCAAAACTAAATATAGCTCATGTTTAAAATTCCAGAAGATCTGGCTGAGGTAAGACTGCTCTTG
Organism: Sinocyclocheilus rhinocerous; assembly: GCF_001515625.1. Classification (NCBI taxonomy): domain Eukaryota; kingdom Metazoa; phylum Chordata; class Actinopteri; order Cypriniformes; family Cyprinidae; genus Sinocyclocheilus; species Sinocyclocheilus rhinocerous. The sequence goes on along the minus strand of NW_015653461.1, from coordinate 356,559 downwards.
ACGGGTTCACGAGTGCTGAATGCCCGCTGACGCCCTGGAGCTCACTTCTCCGAAAACGTTGAAGCAAATTTTCAAAAAGATGTTATCTTTATTAACAACCTGCATATTTGAACTCTAAACAAGTACATTCTTGCCTAAAACTCTAAAAAAAAAAAAACTACACAAAAACAGTATTATTTATAAAATGATAGTGGATTTGGGTATCTGCCATGACACTGGCTGTGAGAAATACAACAAGTGGAGTGATACAAATGGAGAAATGGTTGTTGCTCTGTTATCACTAGAATATCGCACTCCTCTCAGCCAATCAGATTCGAGGACCAGAAAGAACTGTTGTAAATAAATAGATAGATAGATAGATAGATAGAAAGATAGATATTTTATTATTATTATTATTGAAATGTTGCCTCCAAAATTTCCAACAGAGCAGTCCTTCAATACAAAAATTAACAAAATGCAAACAGCTGGTGCATAAACACCTATATACAAAATCAAACATCTGAAATACGATGTGCAAACAATAGAATAATAATTACATAATAAAAATAAATTAAATAAACAAATATATTACTAAATAACTCATATTTTAAATCTAAAATACATTTACAAAAAATAAAAATAAAAATATAAAATTAAATAAATAATACAAATATATAAATCTTCTTTTAAATCTAAAATACGATTTACAAAAATACAAATACATAAAATGTAAAATTAAATCACAAATACAATTCAATAATATAAATATAATTTTTATAAAAATCTTATCATAGATGATGTTGGGTTATTTGATAAGAGCAACCATGATTTCAAAGAGAATAATAAATCTAATTCTAATTCTGCTTATAGTGGAAATGAATTTGTTTCATAATTGAACTTTACACAGTTATTGATCTGAACTGAACCAACACTGAACAGAATAATAACACTATTGTCTTTTTAAAATTGATTCTGTCTCATATTTGATGAGGTTTGCATCATTAACACTATATTTTCCTGTTCTATTACTGTGAAGCTGCTTTAAAGCAATCTGTATTGTTTAAAGCACTATAGAAATAAACATGACTTGATTAAAACCTGATGGACGAACTAAATTTGAAACTGTTGAGCAATAGTAAAATGCATAAGTTTAATTCTATAATTCTGTGACAAATTGCTTATGCTCCTCTATTCCAAGTCACTGGATAAATGCGTAAATGCAGCAAAAATGGTCTAAGTTAGACTAATACACTGCACATGCCAACACAAAAATCTATAATTATTAATCATCTTGATTGCATCAAGCTAATCATAACTATTTGTACAATCTTTATAATGTAAAACTACTCATGGATTATTTAGAGAGATTTCTAAGTCAGGATTTATGATATTTGACTGCAAATAGAGACTTTCTGAACAGCAAAGAGCAGTCTAGACAGGTATTCATACCAGAAACAGATTCCAGAAAATATACTTTTATTTGTTAACACCAAAAATAAACGAGGTGTGAAATGTCACTGCATGCAGAATCTGAGTCGATACCACAGCACAAACACGCCATGAAAGCACAAAATGATTTCATATCCCTATAGTGAACTGAAGAGGCAGGTCCATTCTCTTTATCTAAATGTTTAATAGCTTTTTGTTGAGCTGAAAAGGACCCAGATAGAAATAAGAAGCTTTTCAGCTGAAAGCCCAGGCCTCCTTCCAGAATCACATCTGAAGATACTCTCGCTCGCTCTCTGCCGTTCTGATTCAGCTCAGTAATGCACACGGGACAAAGCGCTCGTCTCGTCGGTGCAAATTTGACTATCAAACCTTATTAAAGTTGTATTCAAATGGAGGAAAGTCTTTCATCTTGATTAAACTCAAATTTAGGGCAATACGCCACACTGAGGAAAGTGAATATAAATTCCTATTGAAAATCAATACGTGAATACAAGACTGATTGTTCCCATATTTAACTAAAGGAATCCAGATTATGCAACAAAGAAACACACATAGACACAACCATATGCACACATGAACAATCTAAACAATCAATGCCAATGTAAACAACAACATTGGAAGGACTGTAGTTGCCTCGTTTTAATCAAAGTAACTGGAATCTATACAAATGTGCATTATTTAAAGGGATAGTGCACCCAAAAATGAAAAATCTGCTCATTTATTGACCCTCATGTCATTCCAAACCTGTATGTTTGGAATGTTTTCCAGAAAATATTTTGAAGAAAGAACCGTTGCAATGGGAATTGACTTCCATAGTATTTTTTTTTTTTGTTCAAAATTCTTCAAAATATCCCATTTGTGTTTCACACAATTAAGTAAGTCATACAGGTTTGAAACGACATAAGGGCAAGTACAATGCAAAAAAAATATATTTTCTTGCTTAGTAATTTTATCTTGTTTTCCAATACAAATATCTAAACATTCTTAAATCAGAATACATTTATCTAAGAAGCAAAATTACAAAAAAAGTTTTTGCGAGAAATCTGTCAAAAAATAAACTTGATTCAAAAGGAAAATAAGATTATTTTTATTATTATTTATTATCATAAATGTGCTTAATTTCTGAACGTTCTTCAGAAAGCAAGACTTAATATCTTAAGTCATTTATGCATGCTGATTTAAGGATGTTTAGATATTTTTACTGGATAACAAGACAAAAGTACAGATTTTTGCTGTGTAAATGATAGAATTTTCACATTTGAGTGGACTGTACCTTTAAGATTCCCATTGCACACAGATATAAACACTTGTGCATTGTGCATGTTCACATGCATGTTGTCATCCTTCCGTCACGTGGTTCCTCACAAACTCTCTGCATTCAGCTCTCCTCGGCTCTCCCGCGGAGTCTGGAGCGGATCTCTCCTCAGGTCTGTGGGAACGCGGCGGACGGCGGAGCCATCTGGAGTGTGACTGTATGTTCCTTCCTGCTGGTATCACGCCAGCACTGAGGCTCTCTGCACTAACACACGCATCCTGACAGCGCAGCCCGTGTGCGTCAGACCCCGCGGTACAGCAGCAGCTCCAGCCCACCTCCCGCTAGCAGAGCAGAGCCACTGCCGCTAACAAACACGCCAGACAAGACACAAACAGAGACAACGTGGATTGAGACGTTAGGATGTTTCACAGGAGATCTATGGAAGCCAGTTTCTGTCATGGGATTAAAAAATTAAAAAAGGTCAATGTGACTTTTTATCTCACAATTTTGAGTTTACATCTCTCAATTCTTCTCAGTTTTTCTCAGAATTCTTGCAATTCTGACTATTTTTCTCAGAATTGCGAATTTACATCTTGCAATTCCTACTTTTTATCTTGCAATTCTGACTTTATATCTCACACTTTTGTCATTATATCTTGTAATTCTGACAATTCTGAGTTTATGTCTTGCAACTCTGACTTAATATCTCACAATTTTGACTTTATATCTTGCAATTCTGACTTTTTTCTAACAATTCAGGGTTTATATCTCACAATTCTGACTTTATATTTCACAATTTTTACCTTTTATTTTGCAATTGTTTTTTCCTCACAATTCTGAGTTTACATCTTGCAATTCTGACTTCATATCTCGAAATTCTGAATTTTTTTCTCACAATTTTGACTTTATATCTCGCAATTCTGACATTTTTATCACAGTTTTGAGTTTAAATCTCGCAATTCTGATTTATATCTCATTATTTTTACCTTGTATCTTGCAATTCGGACTTTTTTCCTCACAATTCTGACTATATCTCAAAATTTTGACCTTTTATCTTGCAATTATGTTTTTTCCTCACAATTCTGACTTAATATCTCACAATTTTGAGTTTACATCTCGCAATTCTGACTTTATATCTCAAAATTCAGACTTTTTTCCCCACAATTCTGAGTTTATATCTCGAAAATCTGACTTTTGACCTTATATCTTGCAATTCTGACTTTTTTCTCACAATTCTGCCTTTTACCAACACAATTGCAAGTTTAAATCTTGCAATTCAAATTTTAAACCTTGCAATTCTGAATTGTGACATTTAAACTCAGAATTGTGAGATGAGTCGCAATTATCTTTTTTTTTATCCTGAGTTGGAAACAAGCTTCCATAGAGATCTCAGCAATGTCTCAAATTATGAAATTTACCAAGATACTAAAGTCTGCAATCAAAAATGAAAGATCTCAATATGAATTCAAAGACCAAATGATGACCTGAGCTGCATATCACATTATTTTTTACATTTAACTCTCAGCTTTTGAGCTAATATGTGGTTTCCCAGGAAATCTACAGCTACATTTGGTGCTATTTTTACATCTCCACATGCGTTTTAGGAGAAACTGACACAAAAGTGTGAACTTCATTAAGTCTCTGGAGGCATTAAAGTGAAACCTCTGAGCAATGTATTTTACACATGCACTCGCTCTTTCCAGTTCAATGACAGACGCTGCTGGTTTTGCTGATTTTTCTTTCATTCTGGATACATGATATATAGTCCTGACAGGAGCATTTTCAAAGTCTGAATATAAATTACAGCCTCGTCAGAGAAGGACAGATAGCGACCTGACTGACCACCGACGGAGCCTGACAGCATCATTTGTCATGTTTCTCACACCGATGTCAAGACTGTCGCTTTTATACAGCGCAAGCTCGGCTTTGCAATGTAAATCAAAGTATCCTTGAATTAATGTGACGCGTTCAGAAATGAGGAGAAAAATGACAGAGAACGAAGGGCATGTGTCATGGAGAAACCAGAAACTGGGATGAGTTTTATAAATCAAAAGCTTCAAAGTGTTGTCAAGATCTGACCTCAAAATACAAGAATTTAATTCGATTTTAGACTATATCAAAACACTGCAATTCAGATATTTTGGAGAAAAAACAGTTTCTCGTCCCATTGACTTCCATAGTATTTTTTGTTCATGCTATGGAAGTCAATGGGATCCAAAACCATTTGGTTACCAACTTCAAAATATCTCCTTTTGTGTTTCACACAAGAAAGAAAGTCACTGGAACGACATGAAGTAAATCTCTGACCTCAAAATACAAGAATTGAATCACAGAGTCTGAATTTTCTGTTCAACTACATCAAAATGCAGCATTTCAATCCACCTGATTCTGAACTGTATTGCACGATATTAAAAGTTAAAAACAGCTCAATTCTGCACATCTACATCAATGTCAGAAATAATGTGGAATTACAGAGTACATCTGAAGCACATTCATGGCACAAAACTCAAATTAATAACTTGGCAACTTGTTTAAAGTGTCTCACGCATGTTGACCTATACGGCAAGCCTTCAGTATAGCTGCTTCTTCCAATAATAAAATCATTTAAACATGCATAATTGCTTTATCTCAGCGTGTGTTCATCATGGAAGAAGTGACATTATTTGTGCACAAACAGAATCCAGTTAGAGCCGCACCTGCTGTTCTGATTCACATTTCATGCCTTTAAAACTCATGCAGATCTTCAGCTTTGAGACGAGAACTTTAGAAATACCCATACTTGAATCAATTAAAGCTCATTGGTAAATTCAACAAAATAATCGTTCCACAGACTGTCAGCACTCGTGGTGACCCTTAGAAAAAGTTGACCATCATTACCATGCATAATGTGGTAAAATGCCATATTAGACAACTGTTAAAATCGCATCATAAATCAACATGCAATCTCTTTCAAACGATGTCTGTGGTGTCTACCACAGTTTTACGGTGAGATAGTACAAATAAGTATGGTATTTTATTTGTATACCATCGTTCAAATAGCAACTCTTTCAGGTTTCCAACCTCTAGGCAACACCTTCCCATACAAGTGCAATGAATGCATTCGTGCGGGAGAACAATAAAACTATCGGAACCGACCTGTGCAGATGATGATGATTCGGACTGAGATCAGATCAGATCAGATCGTTTCAGCACCATGGAAAGCGCGATGCAACATCCACTTGGGCTGTGTTTGAGATCCTCCTGTTGCCCGATCCGGATCCGCTTCGGTTCGGTCCGCTGGAATGATGCGCGCGTCTCCGTGTGTCTGATAGATATTTCCTTTGTGAGTCTCCGTGAAGAGAAGCCGCGAACTGTTAACGCGTCTGCAGTGCGTGCTGGAGAGTGTCAGCAGGTTCAGCTCTCTGTGTGAGGAAGATGAGGATCGCAACTCAAACTCACAGCACAGACGAGCGAGCGCACGATGCGCCGCCTCTTACAGAGAGAGAGAGAGAGAGAGAGAGAGAGAGAGAGAGAGAGAGCGCAGTGTGGGTGTCCTTCAGTGGGAGTATGTGGAGCTGCTAACTGTGTTCACTCACTGCACGAGCGAATCTCACCAAATCTGTCAAGAACATGTGCAGATCATATTCACAGTGGATAGTTCTTTATGACCATTGCGATTTTTGAGGCATTTAGACAATTCAGCACGTTCAGGTACACTGACAAAAATAGTGTCGGATTTACTTTGGAAAAAAAATCACTTAGTAAATTCCACATATAATTACAAAGAAATGGCAAGTTACACACAGAATATATAAAATAAATAAATTTTTAATCAAATTGTTAAAATCATGGCGCTGACATATAGCGCTGTTGCGCTAGAGGCGTCCCGAGTTCGAATCCCAATCCCGCCCCCTATCTCTCTCCCACTTCACTTCCTGTCACTTCCAAGTAAAAAAAATACCCCAAAAATCTTTAAAACGTTAAAATCATGTTTACAGTATAGCCTATATTCTTTACCATAAATGCAAAAAAATAAAAAATAATGATGCAGGTGAATGCATTACAAGATGCATTACATTTTGTGATTGTATACTTTACAGCTGCATTTGTCATTACATAATATAAAAAAAAACCCATCTTTACTATATGGTAAAGTAATTAACATGTTTTTACAGCAGAATTTTTCATTTCTCCTTTTAAATTTTGCATGAAGAAAGACTTTTAGGACCATTAAGATTTCTTCATTGTGACACTTATGACTATTCAACACATTCACTGTGCACTGAAAAAAAAATGCAGGATTTAATTTGCAATCATTTTCATTCAGAAATTGTTAGTAAATTTGAAATAATTACAAAAACGGCAAGTAACAGTGAATTGAGCATGAAAATTTGAAGTATAAAGATCATATTTTCTTTTTTGTTTTACAGTCAGTCTATATATTCCTTACTGTAAATGTAAAATAATAATAGTAGGACATTTTGTGACCAGTTTCTAATGGTATTTGACATTAATTATATTTACAAATATTAGATATTTTTACTATAAATTGGCATTATTTATTTAATAATAATTATATAATTTCTATTTCACTGGGGGGGGGTTGGGGGGTAGTATAGGTCATAATGTGAATTCATGCTGGTTTTAAATAAATTAATAAAATCCAAAAATTATTTTTAAAAAGTAAAATGAACAAATAAATCATTGTGTCTAGAAATCATTAATGTTTAATAACAATGAGATCATATAATATTGCCAAGAAATGATGCATATCTGAGCTCTTTAAACTAGAAAGCTTAAGTTTGCTCATATTTAACTAACGGGCTGATGATCTGAATCAGGTGTGTTAAATAGGGAATACATCAGAAATGTGCCGTGCTGTGGATCCAAGAAACAGCTGAGATCTTATTTGCCATTGTGTACAAATGGCTATTTGAATCACTATACTTACAGGTTGAGTAAAAGTTTTGAAATAGAAGGAACGATACATCATTTTTTTGGTGGAGATGGTGGAGGTTATATGTGATTCTGAGCATCCATCCTCAGTAACCTGGTTATCCGTTTCCTCAGGTTCAGCCGCTCGGTCTGTCTGCACATCTCTATCTATCTGTCTGTGTCTGTCTGTCTGTCTGTCTATCTATCTATCTATCTATCTATCTATCTATCTGTCTGTCTATCTATCTGTCTGTATCTGTCTGTATGTCTGAGGACACAGAGCCAGTCAGTAACATTCTGTTCCAGTTCTTGTGAAGGCACTGAAGACACACATGCATCTCATCTGACATGTGACTTTCCCTGTGAATCTCTCCTCACTAGTGGACTGACATCTACACTTGTTGTGTTCTGTCATAAGTAATGCTCTATATATATATATATATATATATATATATATATGAGAATGAAATATTTTTTATATTTATTTTAATAAGATTTTTAGAAGACCATTGAGATATAAGAATGCATGCATATAAAACTTTAAGAATGATATAGACCCTGCTATGTTAAAAACATCTAAAAATAAATATAAGAGATCTGTGTATGTGTTGATAAAAGAATATGTATTGCAAAATGTAAATTTTCGTTGTGATTGGGTGTGCATTTTGTGTAGGCATTAAATTTGCTTTAGAATTACTTAGAAACACACAAAGAAAATGTAGCCAAGTCAGTGGCTTGCATTTTAAGTTATAGTTAAATCAAATCAAACTACAGATGTGTTAAATAATCAGAGATGTGTCTTATGTGATGCCAGTGAAGATGCATAACATCTGTGATGATTCTAACTCTCTGTGTGCAGACCAATCAGAGATGGCTTTGTGTTCACAATTCACTTAAAGTCGCAGATGTAAAGCAATGGCTGAAGGTTCGAAACAGAGAGAGATGCAGCTGCAAACCTCACCACTCACTCCTGTAAGACATGCATAATGAAAATAAAGTCAGTTTAAATCAGAAAATGCACAAAGTTCTTCAGATGCATGAGGTGCAGAAGAGCAAAGGTGGAGAGAGACTGCGGGACAGTAAGGAGGGATAATTTTCTAAACCTTTCATGCAAATAAGATTGTCTCAAAGTTCACAAAGGCATAAAATGAACATAACTAACTTCAGAGGCAGTTTGATGCTTCGGTTGAGTTGACTCACTCAGAATCTTCAGAGTTGTTTTTGCTGTGAAATGTGTTTCATTTTATGACCTCAAAGCTAGATGAAGTAAAAGTCAGAAAACAGCTAGTCTGAAAAGGTTCTGCTCGACAAAGAGGAAGGAAAACTCAATCATCAGAATGAGATTAAATCAGATGATAATTTTTTTGATGATTAAATGTTAGGTATATCAGATAAGAGAAAGAATGCATGCTTTAAATGAGTTTTTCACCCTCTATCATATCGCCCTCTGCTGCACAGGGACTGAACTGCATTTACTTGTTTCAACAGGATGCAGGTTGCAAACATAATTGCCATTCATTCATTAACAGCTTCATAATGATAGAAATCAAAATTGACATTCTTTGCTTTCTTAATACAAGCCCTTTCTCATTCATCTCAATCGGTGGCTCTAAGAGGCTCTTTTCCCGAACGCTATATGCACACAAGCAGCAAACACTCTCATTCACATGCAGCTCTGAAGTGGAGAGTTTGAGATCAGCAGATTGATGCTTTAGTTTGAGATGCTTGAACCAGCTCTCCGTCACTGATTGCACGAGCGTTTATGTAGCTTGTGTTGAGAGTTTAGCGCTCACAGTGTTTCCTGCAGCGCTGAGACCAGATGAACCATCGCAGGGCCTGGAGCGAGAGATGAGAATCCAGTACACTCTTAAAAATAAAGGTGCTTCACGATGCCATAGAAGAACCTTTTCGTCTAAATGGTTCCATAAAGAAACTTACGCATCTGAAGAACCTTTCTGTTTCACAAAAGATTCTTTGTGGCGAAAGATGGTCTTCAGATTATAAAAAGGTAAGAAAGAGATGGTTCTTTGAAGAACCTTTGACTGAATGGCTAAATAATAATCCAGTTCATTTTGAAAGGAATTTAAAAAATAATTAAAGGGGTCATATGATGTGATTTCAATTTTTCCTTTCTCTTTGAAGTGTTACAAGCTCTTAAGTAAGTAATTCTCGTTTATAATGGGTTTGAATGTTTTTGTCTCGTCGCTCCGGCCGGGACACGGCATCACAATATGGCAAGGGGCGTAACATTTCCGTCACACGCTTGAGGTATTTGGCCAATCACAACGCACTGGATAGCTGTCCAATCACAGCACACCTTGCTTTTCAGAACAATGAGCTTTGTAAAAATTGACGCGTTTCAGAAAGGCGGGGCATAGAGGAGAAACAATAATGTACAGTATGTGGAAAACAATGTGTTTTTTAACCTTAAACCACATAAACACATTTCATTACACCAAATACACAAAATAATGTTCTTTTTAGCAACATCATATGACCCCTTTAAATCAATAAAAAGCAAATATGTAAGTAAATAAATAATATATATTATATAATTGTATATATTATATAATTATGAGACAATACCTATTGAAATCCTGAAATGTTAATCGTGGTCATTTTTGCTGGAATTTCAAAAATAAATCAATAAATTAAAAAAAGTAAGCAAATGTGTGTGTGTGTGTGTGTGTGTGTGTGTTCATGTTATATATTACATACTTATGTGACAATACCTATGAAATCCCGAAGTGTTAATCAAGTTCATTTTGGCTGGAATTTCAAAAATAAATTGATCAATGAATTAATTACATAGTCATGTGCTAATATCTATTGAAATGCCTATGGCAATACAGCAAAATAAAAAATCAGAAATGAAAGGTGCTTATCCTACTTTTGTTTTCTCTTTTTATTTGGAACTTTGAAACAGGAACTCAATCAATCAATCAATCAATTAATCAGTTGGCACCCACTCCCATGAAACATTGAAAATACTTTTATTTATTTGAAATATTTTGCTTTAAACTTCAAGTGTATTGCCTAAGTGATAATAAGATATTAGTTTGATATAATTGCATTGTCATTTTTGATTTCAGTTAATCATTTGCAGTGCTTTATAGGGCAAACCAGTCTTTAACTAAGAAAAAGTTGCTCTATTGCTTCAGATCAAATGTTGTAATATCCTTAACCTCAGAGCTGGTTTTGTATTTTTGGAAGAGTGTTTTAAAATCCCTGTGGAGAAAATTAATGTGAAAAAAATACATCCTGAACGAAGGCCAGCGAAAGCCTGCATGTGTGTTTCTATAATGCTGATTGCTCGTTATTCCCCATCCTCGCGCCCCGTTCCAATAAAACCCCATCGAGACTGCAGACGAGCAACAAAAAGGCCACAACTAAGAGAAAAGAAAACCTGCACCAATCCAGCCCCCTGGGAAATATCCAGCACAGTCTAAACCCAGCAAAACACAAACTCAGGCAGCCAAGAAAGAAAACAGGCCTGTGGTGATGCTGCCGTAGAAATTAGAAAGCTTCGCGAACAGGGAAAACAAATGGTTTTATTGGAGCAAAAGATCAAAATAATTCAATGGAGAGAGAAATTAGATATGAAAATGCGAGCGGGTTTTGAATTTACCAACATGTGTAGAGTTAAAAGCAAAAAGCCGGAGGCTCTTCATTTCTTTTCCACATAGGTTGCTGCCTTGAACGTGGAAACCACGTAGATAACGGAGCCAAAAGACGCTTTTTAATGAATATGCTTATTTCAGCTTGCAAACACGGTTTCTCATATTTTTTCTGGCTGTCTTCTCCGTTTTTTTTGAGTGGCCTCAAAGCAAATGGCAGACATGAAGGGATCCGGTGCACATTGATGAGAAGGCGCTCAATGCAGGACTTTATTCTCTTCTGAAGTTATGGACCGGAGTGACCCGGCTGAACTCTGAGCTGCTATCTGTTTAATTGCAGCATGCTGCGTTATCTCTGACTCAGCGTTACTGTAAGTGGATGTGCTGTAAAGTACAGCGGAGTCTGGACCGAGCCGTCGATTGATCAAGATTAATGAAGAGCAGCGGCCATTTAATGAACCACAGCAGTGGAATGAGAATCCCAACTCATGTTTACACACACACACACACACACACACACACCCCAACAGAACATTTTTAGAATAAAAACAAGTAAAAAAATAAATAAAATATATAAAAATATAAATAAATATAAAATATAAAAATAATAAATAAATGTTTAAATAATAGTGAATTAAATAAATGAACAAATTGTTATATTCTCACTTCTGTGGAAGCATTTGTCAACCATTTTAGAACAAAATAATGAATAATAGAATTAATTTAATTACTTATTATTATTATTATTAAGGAATTACAAAAAAAAAAAAGTTAAAATGTAAAATATATTTAAAAAAATATTAAAAGTAATAATGATTTTTTTGGGGTCAGATTTAGCATACTCCTGGAATATCAAATAATATAAAATGTACAAATAACATATATTTTAATTAAATAATTTAATACATTTAATTACTTATTGGATGAATAAATAATAAAAATAATTATGAATTAAATAAATGAATTTATTATTAAATGTAATATAAATGCCACACACACACACATAAAATTGTATAGGTTTTTACAAATAAAAGTTTTGTCAGGATTAGCTCACTTCTGGAGCCTAAAAAAAGTTAAAAAAAAACAAAAAAAATTATATATATACAGTATATAGAAATCATTTATATTTGTATAATATATAAAAATATATATATTTATATACTCTATATTACTTTTTTATTATTATCATTAAATGAATAAATATTGAAAAATAATAATGAAATTATGAATTAAATTAATTAATTATGAAACATGTAATATATTATAAATGCACACACACACACACACACACACACGCACAAAAACATCATATCTGTTTTTGTTTTTTGTTTTTTTTTACAAATAAAGGTTTTGTCAGATTTATCTCACTTCTAGGGACAGATTTGTTTAAATAAGATCGTACCATACACCCTAAAAGACCGCCTTTCATTTTCAGAAAAAAATCTCCCGTTTAGGACGTCCCCAGGTGTTCCTAAAGGACATTTGTCAGGTACGGCCTCTGGTGTTGTGTGTCGTAAGCGCTTCATTAGCATGTGCAGCGTCAGGCCTCTAGCAAACGCTGCGGCTCGGCACAGAGGTCACAGAGTCGCGTTTTTATTTGTCCTGAGCTGTCGATGGGCCCCGAAGAGACGAGTACAGCCGTCCAGAGAGAGCGCTTGTGCTCATCTCCATGTCAGGAGCGTACGAAGCGGGTCACACAGACTCATATTAGACGTCCATTATTCATTTCTGCTCAGGGGGCATTCACACTTGCTGCTTAGAAAGCAGACTTCTCCACATTTTCTGTGCTTTTTTGTGGGAAAAATTCTGAGAAATTCTACAGAATGTACATTAATATGGTAAAACATGAACTACATCAGGGCTTTTCAAACTTTTTAATGCCAAGTACTCTCAATGATTCCCCTAAAAAGAACCAAACTTGATAAAATATGAAGGCATTTATTCAACATTTATAACTGTATAAAACATTTTATGAATAAAAAATAAATAAAATAAAAAATAAATAATTGGCATTTATGTTGTCATACTTAAGACAAGGAAAATTATTCAAATATAATCTAAAAATATTATGAATATTAAATAAATAATAATATTAATATTAAATATTAATATTAAATATTAACATTAATATTAATACAATAATTTTTTATTTTTACAAACTCTATTAAAAACTGTATTTTTATTTTATATTGTCATTTATTGTTACTATGCAGTGTTATTTTAGTAACGTTGAGATACTATTCTAGTTTTTATTGATATTTTAAATTAGTTGTTTTATTAAAGTTTGTGTATTTGTCTTTTTTATATAAAAAAACGGCATAATTTTTATTTTAGTTTTAATGTTGGTTTAATTTGTTAATTTTAGAATTAAAAAACAAAAAGTGTAAAATATTTTAAATTAAACATTTTAAATTATTATTAAATGAATAAATTAAATAATTCATTACACTTGTTTTTTGTTAAATTAAATATAGTTTTTATTATTATTATTATTAAATAAATAATACTGAAATAAAGAACTTAACACAAACTTTGTATAACTTTTTTTTTTTTTACTTTTTTATATAGATTTTATTCATTTATATTTCAATGTTAGGTATTTTAGTACTTTAAGTCCAACTAAACGAAAATGGAAAAAACAAAATAAGCTTCAGTTTTTAAATATATTTTATTTTAAGATTATTAATTTATTTATTCATTTGGTTGTAGTTTTAATTTACAGTAATAATTATGTCAGAGTTTATCTGGATGCACAAACTTTGAGAACATTTGATGTGGGAAGCATTTTCTCTGACAATAAGTCAATAAATCTATTAATTTTGCCATCACAAGAAAGCACCAGTTTTATACGATCACTTGCATGTGTGACCTGTGACCCACCACTGCAAAAAAAACATGTACCATCACATTATGCATGCAATTTCACATATTATTTTAAATAAAGCATACGGTTGATACTGTGCAGTCTGCAGTGGGCTAGTCCTGATCAATAACCGTGTGGGCAGAGATTTCTTAGCCCAGCATGACCAATAATGCTTCAAACAAAACAGGACAAAAATATCTCTCTGCAAGCTGCAAACAACATTATCGTCTGTTCCTGATGTATGCTCCCGTTTCATCATAAAATGTCATTATGTGTTGTCTGCACTCTCATATTCCAGTCTGTTTGTAATGGAGCGGCGGTTGTTGTCTTTATTCGGAGCTGTGGATGACTTGATTTGCTGCGTGAGGATTCATGTCGGTGTCAGGGCCGCTGAGCCATCCGTCTGTCTCTGAGATGAGTTGTGTCTTCAGCAATCCCGCGGCCATAGATTCCACTCCAATCTCTGTCAGCGCCCCAACAGCTCGGAGGAGACCAATTTTCTAGATTTCAGCTGACAGCTTGAAAATGAACATTAAATATTGATCGCGGGTTACGTGACAAGCGCTGGGATGCTGTGGACCCTCTGGTCAGCCGGATTTATTTTGGCCGGAGCTATTTCTGGCCGTGTCTTCCAGCGGTTTGTGCCGTTAGAGTCGAGAGCTTTTCCTCCGAGTAATTCAGCCTTTAAATGTTTATCGGGTCAACATTTCAAAAGCAAGCAGGCAAGAGTGTCCAGAGCTCTGTGATGAACGGGGTTTGAGAACACGGATCGTTTGGCACTAATATTAATATTGCACCATAAAAAATGAAATAAGAACAGGAACACGTTTGAGTCAGCATTGTTACTGTTAACTAAAACTATTACAAATCATTCTATTAATAGTAATGATGCTAAACAAAATAAATATAAATATTAGATGAAAAACGTGAACAAAAAGTAGAAAATAACTCAAATAAAATAAGTTTAAGATGAAGATTAGTTTAAGATGAAGTACTAAAATTACTAAAACTGAAATAAATACAAATGAAACTAAATAAAAAATACAAACTAAATAAAAAATTGTAAGAATTACACATTTTACACAAGATTTTGCAAAACTTTAAAATTTAAATTTTACTAATTTCAGTATATAATTACTCAAATAACAATAAGTATATAATTACTCAAATAACAATAAGTATATAATTACTAAAGTAACACTGATTTGAGTTAAAGTCCATATGAAATCAGTTGATTTCACTGCAAAAAAAGAAAAAGAAAGAAAGAAATTGGTGTTGAAACAATTTTGACTTAGAAATTGGTAGTAAATTTGACAAATAATTTTAAAAAAATTTAATTAATGCTTTAAAATAAAATAAAATATGAAAAATAAAAAACTGAAAAACTAACTGAAATAAAAAAAAGATTACGATGAAGCACTAAAAACACTGAAACAAATACAAATTAAAGCCCCCCCCCTGCAAACTAATAAAAATAAAAATACAAAAAAACTAATAAAAAGCACATATATAATATTAAACTAAAATGAAAATTTAAAAGTAAAATTAAACACAATCCAGTGTATATTACAAACATAGATAATAAACACTGGTTTGAGTCTTGGTAAGTCAATATGAAATCACACCTGATTCTGTTTACTTTTTTATACATTTTCTCTTATTATGAATGATTTATTAGTGCACATTATTTTTGTAATCTTTCTTTAAATATATGATAAATCGCTCTGCCTCAGTTCTTCTTTTTGGCTAACGTCTTGCTTTACATTTTCTCTGAAATGCGTCACATTATGTAAGTAAAATGGATTGTGTCATGTTGACATGTCTAAATATATACAAATCAATTCTAAACTACTTCACCAAAACAATATTGCATTTCCAAAAGTCTGTTGATATCATTACTTGAACGCTCAACGCAGTGAAACAGGCCTCTGACTCCAGCAGAGCAGTAACCACACGCCGCTCCGCTACACTGCATAAATGATGCTAGTTCACAGGCGCTTTATATCTCTGCATCTCATTTAAAAACAGAAGGCGATTTGTGTTGATCCGCCGGAGGCCTCGAAGCGCCCACTTAGTTCACTTGTTTGAACAACCGGCCCTGATTACGCCAATACGTTTACTGTAACCTCTCTTATGAAACTCTGATCCAGATTCATGAATATGAAGATTTACTGGTTTGTCTCCAGCAGGGGCCAGATTCAAATCAAAAGATAATCAGCTTACATTATCATTGCTAAACACTCATAAATGATCCGACTGGTCATGAAATCCTCCGCTTTGAGGAGTTATTTCGTGAAGATAAAACATTAAAATCATACAGCTTCTTCTTGGTCTCAACTTCATCTCCAGTCCATCTACTCAAAATAAACTGCACAAATTCAAGAGCGTCTGCAACTTCTTGACATCAACACAAATTCTACACAACTCTCATGAGTAATGGTGCGTTCAAGTCCTCCTTGGGAAATTCATATTTATGAGTTGGGAAGTCAAAATTACGACGTCCGGTATTTAAGTCACTTTGGTCTTATGCACCTTTTCTACAAAAAATTCAGCAACATTTTTAACTCTACTTCTACAAAATGATAAATAATGAATGTGCATCAGAGTGTGTTTTTGCTTTTAATTTATGAAGGAGTCGTTAGTTTGTACATGCAACTTATGGTACGTTTACACAACAACGATGTACTAAAAACAGTCCCTTTTTTTGCATTGTGCTTTTTTGGCAACATTGTCGAAAACAATCCCTGTTTAAACGGATCCATGAAAACGACTAAAAACGCTGTATTATTCATGCCACACCAGTAGTTGGCGATGTCACTTTGTAAAGAAACTTGCAGGTGCTTATAGACTGAACATGTAATACGCATGCAAGTGAAGTCGCCGTGTTCACACATTCACAATTTTTGTAGTTTACACAGAGACAAGCTGTGCCATTTTCAAAAACTTGATTTTGAAACTAGTTTTCAAAAGTTTGCATTTTCAGGCCCCCAAAAAGCTGTCGTTATGTAAATAAACGGCCAAAGCGCATGAAAAGTTTTCAGTTTTTTGTTAGATTCATTGTAATGAAAAACATAATAATTGCATTCATTTCAACAAATTTACCATCGAATGCACTATAAAACAAAGGGCTGATTGTAATGTGGGAATCTCTTAACAGGAATATATTTACTGTATATAAGATTAGGTTTTATTGATTCTGATGTTTCAAGGGCATGTTTTTCATGTTTTGTCAAATACTTCCATTTAATCAATTAAAATAAATATACAATAAACACATTTTCAAAACAAAAAAGGCCCCCATATTTTGCAGCTGCAGCAATCATTTAATGTAACAAATTTGCCACAAGCATTCATTAATTTGTTACAATTACAAAATTATAAAATATAAATGATAACATTTTCGTCGTTCATTTACACGACAATTGCGCTTTGGGGGCCTGCAAAGTGCAGTGTACGTTTTTGAAAACATCACCGTTATAAACTATAAACTATAAACTATAAAAATGTGAATCTGTGAAAATGGTGACGACACACACATGCGTATTACGTGTCTGGTCTATAAGCACGTAGTATTTCTTTACAAAGTGACATTGCCAACTACTGGCCTGGCATGAATAATACAGTGTTTTTAGTCATTTTGGCGGATCCGTTCTAACGGATTATTTTGTCAACATTGTCATCTGTACACAAAACCTTGCAATAATGCAAAGGAAGAACATTTCCGTTTTTTAGTACATCATTGTCGTATAAACTATGAATCAATTAAAAAAATGTTCAAACTGAAGTCAAACTAATTATGTTTTCAAGGTCTCTGAGTGATGTGAATCTCCCATTTATATGACAATAACAGAAAAGTTTTTCCTTTGCATTTCTGAATGTTGGCGTATCCGTTCTAACAGGGATTATTTTGTCAACATTGTCATCTGTACACAAAACATTGCAATAATGCAAAGGAAGAACATTTCCGTTTTTTAGTACATCATTGTCGTGTAAACTATGAATCAATTTTAAAAATGTTCAAACTGAAGTCAAACTAATTATGTTTTCAAGGTCTCTGAGTGATGTGAATCTCCCATTTATATGACAATAACAGAAAAGTTTTTCCTTTGCATTTCTGAAAAGTTTTGAATACAGACGACAACATTGTCAAAATGATCCCCGTTCAAACGGATCTGTGAAAATGACTAAAAATGCTGTATTATTCATGACAGGCCAGTAGATGGCGATGTCACTTTGTAAAGAAACACTACGTGCTTATAGACCAAACCTGTAATACCCATGCGCATGACGTCACCATTTTACAAATTGCTGTTTTAATAATGGTATTGTTTCCAAAATGTTCACTTAGAAACCCGTTTTCCAAAATGTAGCATTTTTAGGCTCGCAAAATGCCGTTGTCATAAATGTACGGCCAAAATGCTAAAAAGTTTTCCATTTTTAATTGAAAATGGTGTCATGTAAACGTTCCCTAGTTTATAAAAGTAACCAGACTAACATATTGATACTAACACCCAAAAAACTTTAATTTTGATTTCATGGGGACTTTAAGTAAAACACAACACAATGCAATGCAACATTTCAAGCCTCAATCTCAAAATGTTCAAACTGAAGTGCCACAAAAAAATTAATAAGCTGAATAGCTCAAACCACGTCACTGATCGTCAACATTTTATGACATGACTGTAAATTCTATATACTTTCTGCTGATTTAAGACCTTTTTAAGTCCCACAGAAACCCTGTATCATGAACGATTCATCTATATGCGTTATTCTAAAAAGTAAATAAATAATACTGTTCACATAGAAACACTTTACACCATCCAGTAAAGGCTTGCCCTTCTCATTGAACGTTACATTACAGATGTAAAACAGGCTGTTTCTTGACTTTCAAGACACTGGAAAGAAACTCTTTCAGCGCATCATGCCTGTTTCCTCAGGTCTGTATCTCACACAGATGCTGGTGAAATCAGGTTTTAGCAGACAAATCTACAGCTGTTTTCATGAATCCTCCCGGCAGAAACACAGCTGCACGCTGTGATCCAAATGCTTTCAAACACCAGACAGATGCTTTTCACAGCAAAATCAGATGTTTCTATATGTGGCGTGTGTCTCTCTATGAGCATCCAGAGGAGACAGGACTCTTATGCTGCTGAAGATGCTTTAATATCAAAGCAGTCCTTGAGACTCTATTTCAAAGGCAGCATGGCCCCCGTGAGCCACACTCAACCAGACTGTGTGTGTGTGTGTGTGTGTGTGTGTGTGTGTCGAGAGAAGAAACCAGTCAAGGTTGTTCTAGTTTTTCTCCAGCAGTTTCCTTGTGATGATGTCTGTTAAAAAACATGTTCACACAGCCACGGGACAGATTTCATAACATAACGGCATCACTAAAACTAAATTTGGTGTAGAAACAATTTTCACTCAGAAATTGCTAGTAAATTTCACTAACAATTACAAAGGCGCAAGTAACACATTGAAATATAATTTTCTTCTAAATGAGTTTTAGAATAAGTTTTGTTTTATTTACAACTTTGAAAAATCTTTTTTACAGTGCACTGAACAAAATTTGGGTTGGAAACAATTTTCACTCAGAAACTGCTCAATTTCATAATTAATTACAAAGAAATGGCAAGTAACATATTAAATTAACTGAGAACGTTTGAAGTAGAAAGACTGAAATCATGCAAGATGTCTCGTGAATTTATATGAATTGCCAAAATGTAAAATAGTTACAAACTGCCATGAAATGTGGATTAACTCCAAACCAAAAAATATTTTCAAATTTTTCATATTTTTTAAATATTTTTTTAAACAAGGATCTGATCTCTAAAGATTGTGTTGTACTAACTGTAAACCAAATTCATACTTTTAAAAATATTTTTCAAATGATGACCTCCAAAGATTCTTTTGGATTAACTCTAAACCAAAAAATAGTTTTCTTATTTTTCAAATATTTTTTAAACGAGGTTCTCCAAAGAGACTGTCACATTGATCTAACCCCAAATAATAGCCCACACGAGTACTTGTGCTTATATCATGAAATCTAGTGAGGTTTATGCTTAAAACAATGAAAAATTAAACAAATCCATATGAAATAAATCTCTCAATACATAGATTCAGTACTGCAAATATTGAGGCTGGTTTTCAGCCTTATACCGTATCTTGTGCAATTTTGCTTGTCAGGTGAGTTATATCTTGTAGCATCTTGTAGATACACTAAAGAAGACTGTAATATTTGCTTTGTAATCTAATACAGATAAAGCTGTTCTACATGAAGAACAATAAGCAATACAATCATAGAAATAATCAATAAAATCATATAGCAACCGCATCTAATAAAGTGTTTTGCATATTGCTAAGTATGCAGTTTGCAATACTATAATGTATTATGCATACTGCAACCAAAACTGCATACTTTGGGTATTCTATGCATATATAAAAAAAAAACAATGCATATTGCAAAAACAGTGTTATCAGTCAGTCTGTTCTGAGGCTCGGCAGGTGCTGATGAGCTTAAGTGATGCAGAGAAAGAACTTTATGATGATGAAAGTGCAGCTGGCATCAGGAACAGAGCCATGTGGAGAGATGATAAAAGCATTTTGTTGTGAGCTCATGCACTCAGACTCAGAGTTCAGAGTGTGCTGGACGTTTTCTAATGCACTGCAGGGTTTAAGCCATAACCTGGTTTGGGTTTGTATAGTCTGGCTGGACTACATGCTAGTCGTCAACCAATATGTGCTTCTCAGTGGCTGCTACTGATAACTAAAAAAGTGACAGTGGTGAAATTTTACTGTACTCAAATAAAAAGGCAGATTTTTTTTTTTTTTTTAATTGTTTTATTTTTTTATTCTTATTTTTCAGAATTTGGATAACTGACACAGTTTTCAAATTAAACGTTCAAATTTATAACGCAATTAGTTTTGTATTTAGAGTATCATTTCATTAAAACTTTATTATATAAAATATTTTTATGTAATCTAAATACAAATAAAAATTACAAATTTAATAAAAATGAAAAATGAAAAAAGAAATTGAAAAAATTGGAAAGAAAATCTTTCTAAAGCTATACTTTTTGTAATTTTTATTTCATGCTTTTCTCATGTAAAACAATAATGGCTTTAAAAGATCTTTTGTGGGTATTTTCTCAGCCAATGCGATTACTGCGTGATTAATTAATCGCCACATTGTATAATTAATTGAATTAAACATTTTAATCGATTGACAGTCCTAATATATATATATATATGTGACCCTGGAGCACAAAAGCAGTATATATATATATAAGTAAACAGGGTCACTATTGATTTCATGTTGACTAAAAGCAGAATAAGGCGGTGAACATTACAGCATACAGTGCATGTGGAGCTGCATGTAAAACAGGGCGGTGAAGGACAGTGGCTTGATTATTTACAGACAGACCTTGAGAAAGATGCTCCGATTTAACGGAGAGAAAGAAAAAAGCCAATCAGCAAGATTATGTGGATGCAATTACAACATCAAAGCCACAGGGCTCCTTAAAAACCAGCAGAAAGAAGTATTTACGGGCATATCAGGGTAACTGTATGCAAATTCATCCCTGATGGAGTCATGCGGTTATCTGTCCCGAGAAACATTAGACAAAGGAAAGCAGAAGGAGCTTAAATGCATCCGTTTCTCAGACTTTTATTAGACTGGTAATGCAACATCTCCAGGGACTGTGATACAAACGCAATTGTGTTTTTTACTGCTGTTATTGTGTTATTATTTTAGAGTTTGGGGCTGAACAAAGCCGATGATAAGATCCACAAATCTAGCCCTGACGAAAAGGGACACATCCTGAAAGGATTAAATGATAAAAAAAGAGCAAAAGATTGTACTGCAAGGCAGCGTGTGCCGTCTTTTAATTTCCTTGAGGAGAAAAACTTGTAATGATGTTGCTGAAAATACCTCTCTCGGGCTCAAAGCACCATCGCTGTGTGAAGTTCAGAGGAATTATGAAGCAATGAAAGATGAAAATGATGGTTTTGCTCTCCTCGTTCTTTTAATGCTTCAGTTTATAAATGGTTCAGAATGTTTTACACACAACAAAAGACAGAGTAGGCCGAGTACTGAATGTTCGTTTTAAACACGACTTCAACAAAGACAACAAATCAAAATGTTCATGTCAAAAGGTCATTTGAGTCTTTTTCAGATGCACGTCTGCTGTGGTTTCACAATTTTGCCATCCACAAAAAAAATAACTGAATCTTGTTTACAAACTATTTTAATTTCAAACGTGCACTGATCTGGACAAAGTCAACATGAAACGCATTCACAACTCATTTGAATTCAAATTCAGCCTTTTTCAAACCTATGTTTACATATGTTGTTTCTGCATTCTTTATTAAGTTAAGCAGTATTATTTTTATTGGAATAAAGCACACAATAAAACCAGAAACGTACTACATAGAACATGGGATGACTGTAAGATATTACAGTGCTGGTTAAGGAAGTAGGAACTGAAAATGTAAGATTAGTGTAAATGCATTTTCATTTTTCAATATGCATACACATCGTTATTATCAGCACTTGAAATCCCACATATAGAAGCATATAGTAAATGAATTTAAATTATATTTAATACATTAACTTAAACATTACAGACCACACTGTAAGCAGCATCTAATTTACACACATTCTGATACAAAACTGTTAATGCATTGATTTGTATATTGTATCAAATTAAATAAAAAACAATATAATGACATTTTGTGGGGCTGCATGACAAAATGAATCTAAAATTCTATTGGATATAAATGTCTAATCGGATGAGAAATGGATATATTTTACATGTGGGAATACATAGGCTAAACATAATGACGTCGTCATTTATGATTTAAGTTGGACAATGGAATTTTAGTTTATTCAGTAAATTCTTCTTCCTGTCTTTTTAATTCAAATCCCAATCCAGCATCTTGTGTCTCAGGTGTCAAATAAGTGCAGGTGTGTTGTACTTACACTTGAAAACAGCCACCTGGCTCCAGTTCTCCATGTTTTATTTTGCTGACGGTGAGAATCTCCCCAGAGTCTTGAAAAAAAAAATCGTTCTAAAGCTATACTTTTAAATTTTTTTTTATTTCATGCCTTTCTCATGTAACACAATAATGGCTTAAAATGATCTTTTGTGGGTAATTTTTCAGCCAATGCGATTAATATTTGATTAATTTGATTAATTAATCGGCACATTGTATAATTAATTGAATTGGTAGATATGTGGGGGCGTGTTCGAACGAGCCGTTTTAGGTAGGTGTGGCTAACTCTTAACTTTTATAAAGAATATCTCTTTGGATTTGAGACTTTAGTCTTTGCAACTTTACAGATCTTCTTTATGCACCAAGAGCTTGTAACACTCTAAAGAGAAAGGAAAAAATGAAATCGCATCATATGACCCCTTTAAATGAGGGAATAAATAAACATAAAGACGTCATTTATGTTTTATGTTGGACAATGGAATTTTAGTGTCTTCAGTAAATTCTTCTTCATGTCGTTTCAAATCCCAATCCAATATTTTGTGTCTCAGGTGTTAAAAAAGTGCAGATGTTCGGTCCTGGCACTTGAAAACACCTGGCTCCAGTTCTCTATTTTTTATTTTGCTGACGATGAGAATATCCCCAGAGTCTTGTGAAAAAAGCCCATTTGGATTATATTCACCTGCTTTTTCTGAATACTGCATTTAGACGTCCTACTTTTTTTTTTTTTTTTTAAATATTGCTTTTTGCATACTAGTAGTAGTTAAGTATGCATATTCACACGCGGGACAAGTGTGGTAAATTACACATACAAAACTTCCTTCCACTAAACATGATGAACGTAAATAATAAATGACAAAGTTTTCAGTTTGTTTTATGGATAATATCTGCGCAGTAACTTCATTAGTCAGCATCGGATTCGCTCTCATCAACCACGAGTGTTGAGCAATGAGAGCGGTCACGTGATCGAGTGGTGATCAGCTGCTCGTGATCACATGACTCGATCTCTCGGCTGAGCAACAGCAGCAGCAGCAGCAGCAGCAACATGGCATCTTCAAAGCAGTGAGTTTCTTGTTTTATTTTACGGCAGATTTATGTTTTTAGCCATAATCGCGAAACAGTTAATTCATAAACGCGTACAGAGGTGTTTTGTGTTGCTGCGCATGCGTGGAGCGCTGTGTTTGACGTGCAGCAGCGTGTTTTTAATGTTTCTGTCAGATGTTTTGCAGAAGTTTGTGTATTTTATCGTCTTTGATTTGTGTTTCTGTTTTTGTTTTTTGCTTATAAACTGATTTTGGGTGGTGTAAATTCCCTTACAAAAACGTACTATTGTAATTTCATAGTACAGTGGCGATGTTAGATAGCTAGGTCAAAGTTGACCAAGTATGTCTGAAGTGTATTTAATCGTGAAAGTACTACGTTAAATGTGTCTAAATTTGTATCTTTTTGCAGTTGTTTTAAATGGTCTTGTGGTGTTTGTATATTTGTAGTGAAGTAGCGTATAGATATTTCATATAATCTGTCAAAATCTCTTTAACATGCTATTTAAAGTAGTTATATAAGCTATAAGTATAGCATATTCTGAAGGATTCATGTCACTAGCAATACCATGGTGCTGAATTGAAAGGAGTCTGATAATACAAAACATAAATCTGTTGTATGACATTGATGTATGACCAGAAACCCCTGCTTCTAGTTTGTACATTTAATTTAATTCTTAGTAGGTTTTACTGGAGGTTCATTCAGTGCTGTTTTGATTTGTGTTCTAATTTATTCGCAAAATAATTGCTTTTATTGCGTAACTCACTAGTATATGTGATTCTGATTGGTCGTTTGTGAAATTCAGTGATCAAATTTGCATAATAATAATTATTATTGCAATTATTAATATTGTATGTCGGTGCAAATCTGAAATAACCAAAGTATTACTCAACTCAAATATTATATTTCATGTTCGACTATTTATTTTTGCTAAATAGCTGTGTAATCAGGATAATGTGCCGTATGCTGGTGGTTTATTTTGCGATAATTACCATCTGACTGTACATTACCTCTGAATCATGGCAGTTTTTATCAGGATGGATGAGTGTGTAAAGGGTTTAATGTGCAGTGACATGAATCTGAGTGACCTTTGACCACATACAGACGCCCCTGCTGGCTGTTAATCTTTACACGCTCTATCGGTGATAAAGCACTCTGCTGATAAAGCAGTGTTAGCTTGATTTTAATGTTATGATATGGGATAGTTACGTCCCAGGGTGTAAAAAGGGTCAAATGAAAAGCATCGGTTTCTGATTCTGATGGTTGAATCCGAATGGATGCTTTTTGATCAGTGACAGGGCATAGAGGAGAAACAATAATGTACAGTATGTGGAAAATAATGTGTTTTTTTAACTTTAAACCGCATAAACACATTTCATTACACCAAATACACAAAATAATGTTCTTTTTAGCAGCATCATATGACCCCTTTAACTTAATCTGTAAAGGAGTAGTTCACCCAAAAATGAACATTTGCTGAAAATGTGCTCACTCCAAGATGTAGGCGAGTTTGTTTCATCCTCAGATTTGGAGAAATGTAGCATTGCATCACTTGCTCAGCGATGGATCCTCTGCAGTGAATGGGTGCCGTCAGAATGAGAGTCCAAACAGCTGATAAAAACAACACTATAATCCACACCACTCCATCAGCCCATTGGCACCCATTCACTGCAGAGGATCCATGTTTGTTCCCAAGTCTGTTCTGATGAAGAAACAAACCTGGCCTGAAGATGAGTAAAGGTTTCAGCAAATAAATTTTTTTGTGTGAGCTATTGCTTTAAATTTTGCCTGCATGTTTTTCAGCTCTTCTGGCACAGAGATCAGCTGAGCGAATTCTTCCTGTTATCATGTGATCAAATCCAGCTCTTGCATAACATCTGTGTGACACTCACAGAGAATTTAGTTTAGTCTCAGCAGATTTTTTTTTTTTCATTTTTTAGCAAGATTATGTATGTACTTCTTTGTAGTTAAAAATGATCAACCATTAACACAGTTTGTGT
The DNA here is from genome assembly GCF_001515625.1 of Sinocyclocheilus rhinocerous. Taxonomy (NCBI): domain Eukaryota; kingdom Metazoa; phylum Chordata; class Actinopteri; order Cypriniformes; family Cyprinidae; genus Sinocyclocheilus; species Sinocyclocheilus rhinocerous. Next base: position 330,456 of record NW_015653461.1, on the reverse strand, counting down.
GTATGTTGAATAAATAGAAAAGGGAAAGCGCAACAACACAGTATTATTTGCAGTGTTTCATGTGTGTGTTGTGAATAAAGTATGTATTGTGTGGTCTATGACAGGAAGGCAGTGTATTGGCTGGGAAACGATACTCTGAGGGTATCGGCCGCCCTGTTTGCAGAAAACCGAGGGCGTTTGTGTCGAGGCCTGAAAGCTGAGAAGGATGTTCCAGCTGGATCTGTGGTGGTTCTTCAGGGAGGAGAACAGAAGCAGAGATACTGCACCGACACCGACGAGCTCTTCAGACAGGTGCTGCACGCAGACTACAAGTCAAAAACAGTTCGCCATTTACTCTAAAGTGACTGAAATAAGATTAAAGAAGATTTTTGAAAGGCCAACAAAGTTTTGGTAACACTTTGCAAGAATGTTGCTTTTGCTAACATGAACTAACAATGAAAAATAAAGCATTTAAGTAAGCATTTATTAAGCTTATTTAATGTTTTTATATTATATTATATTAATTTTATATTATATTAATACTAATTTTCCCAGCATTAAAGTAAATCATGTGGGCCTGTTTTATTATAATTTTTCTTATTGTTTTTAGGGCTGTCACTAATGACATTTTTATTTCGATTTTTTATTTATTTATTCCGATTAATCTATTGACTAATTTATCGATTAATCTTAACGATTAATTTCCCACAAAAAATTCAACAATTTTAGATTTTATTAAATATTTTATTAAACTATATTTTATTAAACCAAATGAAATCCAAATTTCTATGAAATCCTTTTTTTAAAGCAAAAGTAAAGTGCAACATAGAGTGCAAGAAGCAAGTGTCCATCTCATAGTCCAAATCACTGAAATCAAAGTTCAGTATTATAGTGTAAGAATGATCTATTCATTCATATCCACGTGTTATAGTCTACTAATATTAAAGTTATAATCAAAAAACACTTTTTAAAGGAGTATTTACCAGAAATGTTATTTACCAGAATTTATTTAGGAGAAAAATGTAAATGTGCAGTATTTCTGAAAAAAAAAAAGAAAAAAAACTTTAAAAAAAAGAAAATCAATTAATTAGAGATGCTTCCTATAATTATAATTATTTTTTTAATCTGTGTGACGCATGTAAATAATTAAAGCATATATAGTGTCCGGTTAGTCGACGCGAGCAAAATGAAGTCGAGGATTTTTAAAAGTCGAATAAAATCGATGAATCGCGACAGCCCTAATTGTTTTATACAATAGCTTAGACTGTACATGGCGTAAACAAAACAGAAATAATTCATTAATTACAATTATTTTTTATGACAATTAATCATCAGCACAAAATCCGTATCAGACCTAACTAATACATTATTCAATTAAAACTTGCATTTGCTAATGATATTTAATGGACTTAACATGAACTAACAAAGAACAGTTGTATTTTTATTAGCTAACTTTAAAGAATGATAAATACTGTAACAAATGTATAGCTCATTGTTAGAGAATGCATTAACTAACTTAAAGGGATAGTTCACCCAAAAATGAAAATTTGATGTTTATCTGCTTACCCCCAGGGCATCCAAGATGTAGGTGACTTTGTTTCTTCAGTAGAACACAAACGAAGATTTTTAACACAAACCGTTGCAGTCTGTCAGTCCTATAATGTCAGTGGATGGGAATCACGGCTTTGAGAGTCACAAAACATACACAAACAAAACCAAAGTAAACCCTGCGGCTCGTGATGATACATTGATGTGTAAAGACACAAAATTTGAGAGATAGGTGGTGGTGTTTTTTTTTTATACTTTCAAAGCCGTGATTCCCATTCACCTCCATTATAAGACTGACAGACTGCAACGGTTTGTGTTAAAAATCTCAGTTTGTGTTCTACTGAAGGAACAAAGTCACCTACATCTTGGATGCCCTGGGGGTATAATTAATTAAGACTAAAATAAATAAAAAAAATATATATTTAATGTTAGTCTTAATGACGGCAGTAGCTTCTCAACAAGTGCGATTCAATCTCAAAGAGCGTGGAACTCACTGTGGCGGACAGGCGATGGGGCAGGGAGAGGCTCTCAACACAAGTGCAACTTCCGCCTTATATTCAGTCCAGAGCGTCCTTACTCAACAAGCTGCAGGTGTGTGTGGGCGGAGCTCAACCTCGGGAGAAAGAGAGGAACCAAATTAATATATACACACATACACACAATACCCACAAATGAACAACAAAACTTTGACCGTGACAATATATACACACTTACAATGTACTATATATACTAAAAATTTACTAAAAATGACAAACGCACAACAAAATTACTAAAATTACTAATAGATGCTCTTTTTCTATGCACCGTCATTAGTTACCAAAAAAATGCTGCATGCATCGTGCATCATTGAGTAACGTGTCAGTGACCTTTCTTTTGTTTCTAAATGATTATTGAGTGTTCGTCTTCCCATTATACTCGTTCATAAGTGGTGCTCTTGTTTATGCTATGCTAAATGGTAATTAGTGTTGGCAAGAGGCGCGTGAGTTCAGACCTTTTATTTCAGCGCTACGGTTGGGTGTCTGATAGAGCCCCCTAATTTACTGCATTTACATAAGTTGATTGAACATAATGAGCAGCGTGTTTCTCATTCATTAGCTGCAAAAACAGGCACATCCTGTGTTGTTTGGCAGAGATTGCGCGCCGGTATCTCATGGAGCGAGTCTTGCGATTTAGTGTTGTGATGTTTACTGCTTGAGGGCTTCCTACTTTCATTATAATTTAACTGTAAATAATTCATAACCATTAATTTGCTTGTCTTGTGTTGTAGTTTGTCTTCTTTTTGAAGTGTTAATGTGCACATTTGTAACTTGAATAAAATGCGTGGCACTTTTCTAATTTGTGCTTGTTAATAAGTGCGTGCGAGTTTGCGCGTATCCTGCGGTGATTTTATTTTACTGCTCCATTATGCAATCCGTACTGAATGCACGTGAACTCTGCAATACACTCAAGACAATAAAATGACTCGAGCACAAACGACTCGTCCTCCGTGGATTAGATAGTGCGCTTATCTGATCGTGTTAGAAAGCCAAGCGTTCAGCCTCGGCTGGAGATCTCACTGCAGAGAAGACTGACTAAGAATGGCCTCCTTTTTATTCATGAGTCTGAATTTGAATTAAATTGGCCGCTATCTACAAGATGTTGAACTGGAATGACAAGATACTGTTACTGAAATGCAATTCAAAGAAATTCAACACAGTCACTCAACAGAGAAGTTTCATGAGTCCAACACAAGTACAGGAAAAGTTTTGCAACAAATTTCAAACTTTGATTGATTGATTGATTCATTCATTCATCTTTAAATGTATTTATTTGTACATTTCATTTTCTAATTATTTATTTGTTTATTTATTATGTAAAATTAAATGAATGATAAAAAAGAAAATTAAAAATAAATCATTTAAAAATGAAAAAATACAAAAATGAATGATTACAGTTTGTTTTTACATTTATTTTTTGTTATATTTCAGAAATATTTTTTAAAATATATATTACATCTATTATTTTAATTAATTGTAAATTATTTATTATATTTTTAAATGATTAAATTACTAAATTATTATTTATTTTATCTTTTAAAAATATTTTGTATCATTTAAAAAAAAGTATTTATTATTTATTTATATAATCTTTTTTAAATGATTATATATTTAATATCTTAATTATTAATGTCTGGAAAATGTTTGTAAAAAATTAAATGTGTTATTTAAACATCTACTCTTAAGACTTTTCTTTGAACTTAATTTTTTCTCTCCTCAACTTTTACTGACAATTTTCTGAATCTTATTTACTTGTTAGTTAGCTCAGTGAGATTCTCTTCAAACTGTCGCTCAATCATGACAATAGTTAACCTGAAAAGAAAACTGACAGTAGAAGAAGACCTTTGCAGTGTGTGCAAAGTGCATTGTGTGCAGTTTGTTGCATTATGAATTGCATTCTGGCAAATTTTGTGGCACAGCAATGCATAAAATGATGCATGCATAGTTCATATTCACATACTTGCATAGTGTAGGTTTCAAAGCACAAAAAGCAGCTTTCATAAGGAAAATGGTATCTCCGGTTGTGACAGATGTGACATTATTAACATCAGTATTAATAACACTGAATCCTCTCTGTTATGGCTCGTTGCAGGAATACAGTCCATAGAAACACGGTTACACATGATGGATAGTGTGTATGTATGGAAATAAGCCACTTGTTGCTGTTCAGATCTGTGTAGTTGGATGATTATGTGCAGAAGAGGCTCTTGAACCTCTCACTGAGTTCAGTGTGTTGTAGATCACAAAACTCGTCGTACAGGATCTCGTTGATGTCTGGGTGTTTAATCTGTGGATGTAGCGCTAACTCATGTTGTTCTGCAGGAGTCGTTTTTCCACTGGACCTTCGGTGTGACGGAGGCCGACTGCTACGGCGCCATCGATGTCAACTCCAAGAAGTCCATCCTGTTTGTTCCCAAGCTGCCGGAGAGCTACTCCACATGGATGGGCGAGTGAGTGCAGACTCTCATTATCTCAGATTCTCTCTGACTTTCGTGCTCACTGACGTCTGCTGATATGATTGCTTTGAAATTCTCTGGAGTCAGCAAACGTTTTATTTTTATGTCTCTTTATAGTTTCATTTTCAGTTTCCTTCCGAGACCCTCAGTGATTTTATTTCACAGATTTAATAGGTTTGCAAATTACAAAGGAACATTCCTGGCTTAATAAGTGAAAAGTGACATGCTGTTGATTTAAAAAAAATATATATATATATATATTTTGTTAAATATAAAAAAAAAAGGTAAAAATGTTGTGGTTGACCTATATAGTAAATATATGTTAATTTTAATGTTTTAATATTTATATGTATATTTTAATAATTATATTATTATATTATATAATAATTATTTGTATTTTACATAATAGTATTTAAAATTAATATATGTAATATATAAATACAAATATTAATTATATATGAACAAAAATCTCTATACAC
>NW_015653461.1:320847-324533 GCF_001515625.1 Sinocyclocheilus rhinocerous | reverse complement strand
TAATAAAATATAATATTGTATGCTTATGTTTTATGTTTTTGTTATATATATATATATATATATATATAAATAAATAATTTATATATATTTATTTATTTATATAATGCAATTATTATAAAATATTTAGCAGAAATATTTGGGAAAAAAATTGTTTATAATAGTATAGTATATAGTATAGTATAATAGTAAATATTTATAATTATATTTTAATGACTATATTATTATAATTATATACTTATTACTTATTTTACATATTATAATACATTTATATTTTACATAATATATTCTTATATTATTACAATTATAAAATAATAATATTTATATTATTAATGTTTATATATTACATTTATATTTATATTTTTATATATATATACATTCTTTACCTGTCCACATTGCATTGTAATATTAACAGGAGAATCCTTTCTCAATCCTCCTCATAATGTGAGAACAGGTAGGCATGAAATTGAGCTCTGAAAGATTTTGGGACGTGTAAAAGCCTTGTGGTTATGTTGTGCTATTGAAGCAGTCGGAGCTGTAAAGAGATCCGCTTTGAGACGGACGGTACAGTCAGAGTTTGCTGTCGAGCTTTGAATCAGCCTGCGTTTAAATCTTCCTTTCAAAGGTGCTGCAGTAAATTCTCTTCCTGTTCATGCTGCAGCGCTGCTGGATAAGCTGTTCTAATCTAATACATACGGCTGTGGTTTCCTCACTTCATCAGATGAGTTTGCTGCTGAATGGTTCGGGCGTCGCGGGTCAGCGGCTCGTCTGATGTGCTTGTTTTTGTGGCTGCTGTGATCAGTGACCCGACATTCAATTATTGGTGTTTTTCTTGACATTACAGTGTTTCTGGGTGCAATATTTAAGGTCCTTTGATTTGCGAAAACGTGGACTGAATCATGGAATCAGTCATAAAAATGGAATTTACTCTATAACATGGAATGTCACAGAATTTCAGTTTAACTTGAAGAAACTGTTACAGAAATATTATTATTGTACAGTAGAATGTACATCTTCATGTTATACTTCATGTAATAATAAAATTATTATTAAATACTATTATTAAATTAATATTAATTATTAATTATTTCTTCATTTTTTTAAGGAATAATCACAATTTTTCTTCCATGTTTTAATTTGAAAAGTAAACCTCTTTTGTGCAGCACTTTATTTACAAAAATGAGTTTTAATTTTCATTTGATTAAAAGAGAAATTAAATGAATGCTTTTTTGCCTTCGTTTGACTGCCAGAAAAATACACAACTGAGAATTTCTGGAAAAAAAAAACCACACTATTGTTGTAAAAATAAATAATAAATTAAGTTGTTTTTATCAATTCAGTTAATTACATGTGTTTTTGATTGTTAAAATTTAATTAAACCATTAAAATTAAAAATGGATTCCAGAAATATTAAAAAGGATAAGCAGAATTTGGTAAAAATAAAACATGTTTCATAGGGCCCTAATGTTTTATATTTTTTTATTTTTTATTTTTTACTTTTAATAAATTGCTGTTAAATTGTAACAAAATTAATAACTATAATAATAATAATAATAATAATAATTCAGCATGTAACCCATCCTTCAGCGTTTGTGCTGCAGAAATGAATGATTCCTCAGTTCACGCTGATCTCAGCGAGTGTTTTTCAGTGGCCTTGGTTCCAGATGTATTTATTGCATTCATTTTCTCCATAGGGATTTAAAAAATTAATCAATAAAGAATTCTAAGCCTTGAACCAAACCAGCCAACTAGAGATGAATTATTATACATTGATTTAAGCACTCACAGTTTTTCATAATTGTCTAATGAGGGAATGAATTAACTACTTTTGTCAATGACTTGGCCTACAGTTATTGAATCAGCCATGACAATAAAATACAGACTATCGTTCCGTCATTGGTTGTAAATTTAACAATGATAAGTTTATTGCAAATTATTCAAATAAAGATACATGTATAAGTAGTCAGTCTTTATTACATTTACAAAGCTTCAAACTTGTTGTGATTTCTGCTCTATTTGACTTTGCTTCGTTTATCTCTCTTCATGATTGTTTTTTCTGAAAATGAGTTTTGTATGTATTTGTTAACCAAATGTATTTGTAGTTTGTACTAAAGCATGAATGATTGCTAAATCTCACTCCAATCTTTATGCACCAACATTCAAAATCTGAGGTTGGTAAGATTTTTTTTTAATGTTTTTTTTTAAAGAGGTCTCTTGCTCACCAAGGCTGCATTTATTTGATCAAAAATACAGGAAAAACTGTAATGTTCTGAAATATTATTACAAATTATAATATCTGTTTGCTTTTTGAATATATAGTAAAATATAATTTATTCATGTGATCAAAGCTGAATTTCCAGCATCATTACTCCAGTCTTCAGTGTCACATGATCCTTCAGAAATCATTCTAATATGCTGATTTGCTGCTCAAGAAACATTTCTTATTATTATCAATGTTGGAAACAGTTTTTCTGGAAAACGTGCTACATTTTATATGTAAGGATTCTTTGAATGGAATGAATGAATGGAAAGTTAAAAAGAACAGCATTTATTTGAAATAGAAATCTTTTGTAACATTATAAATGTCTTTACTGTCACTTTTGATCAATTTAATGCATCCTTGCTGAATAAAAGTATTAATTTATTTTTTTTAAATAAAAATCTTAACTGGCCCTATACATTTAAATGTTAATGGATATAAATCAGTTTCTCTGTGGAGAATATGAATGGGTTATTAGCATAATTAATTTCTGGAAACCTTGTGTCACTACTTTCTCTCAGCAAAGCGCAAAACTGAGTGTGTTTGCAAACTTTATAGCCATATATTAGTAAAGCTCTCAAAGTTATTGATGTGCAATTTGAAAATGAGGTTGGAGTGTGTTTGCATGAATACTTCACTTCCAAGAACCACAAACACTTGACATCAAGAGTCCATTTACTTGATTATCTGAGGACTGCAGAAACCATTAGCAGAATCAAGACTGAAGTCCAGTCTTTGTCCAATGCTCATGCAGAGTACAGTAGGGATGTCAACGATTAATCGACGATTGATTAATTGTCGATAAGAGATGCAATCGATTAAAGCTATCGATGGTCGATTAAGCAGTTTAATTTTGGGCTGCGTGCGGCTGTGAGTGACTGTGACGGGGCTTTGGCGAAAATAATTTACTAACGTACAAATTACGTTTCAAATGTGATCCAAATTTTAAAAGTACTAGGGGTGGAACGGTTCAACTTACTCACGGTTTGGTTTGTATCACGGTTTTATAGTCACTGTTTTGGTACGGTTTGGTATGTGCTATGTTTAGGCAAAAACTATACTGTCAAATAAAAATAAAGAAAATAAGAATAATCTATCTAACTACAGGCAACAGCACAAACAAATACAATAGAGTAAAGATACAAATAAAATAAACAGTGATTTTCAGTTTTTTTAGGTAGGTCTAACATTGTTGTTGCTGTTTGATTAATATTAAGAAAGTGCTGTCACTTTAAGAGAATGCACTGATGCAGTACGTTCAGCCGGCTATGTCTGCTATAGGATACTTACCAAGGCATTTTGACATAATTTTTGTGTGAATTTGTCCATTTAAACACAATCTTTCAGAGAGAGCTTAATATTTGCGCGCGTTCTGAGGCGCGGGTTTGCGCTCTTCGGATGAGCGCACGCACAAATCTTCTCACTGCGC
>NW_015653461.1:314107-317752 GCF_001515625.1 Sinocyclocheilus rhinocerous | reverse complement strand
GGTTTGGTATGTGCTATGTTTAGGCAAAAACTATACTGTCAAATAAAAATAAAGAAAATAATAATAATCTATCTAACTACAAGCAACAGCACAAATAAAATAAACAGTGATTTTCAGTTTTTTTTTTTAGGTAGGTCTAACATTAGTTTTTAGGTACAGAAATTGAATAAAGTAATGAAATGTAAAACCGCATTGCATATTTGACTGTATAAATTAAAGATTAATCTTTATTAAAGTCACAAAACCTATTCAATCAAGAGCAGTGAGTGATTTCTTTGTTGTTGCTGTTTGATTAATATTAAGAAAGTGCTGTCACTTTAAGAGAATGCACTGATGCAGTACGTTCAGCCGGCTATGTCTGCTATAGGATACTTACCAAGGCATTTTGACATAATTTTTGTGTGAATTTGTCCATTTAAACACAATCTTTCAGAGAGAGCTTAATATTTGCGCGCGTTCTGAGGCGCGGGTTTGCGCTCTTCGGATGAGCGCACGCACAAATCTTCTCACTGCGCCAGAATGCGCGTCCATCAACAGAAACATATATTAGCCGAACCCTGTTTGTTTTACGTGTTATTTATAGCAAACCATATTACAGATGCGTTGTCAGATTTAAGTTGAACCGCGGTCCTAGCCCGTGCCGAACCATGTGTGGAGAACCGTACGGTTCGATTTTTTTCCGCGAACCGTTCCACCCCTAAAAAGTACATTAAAACAGAAAGTTCTTTTGTATTGAAATGTAGTAAGCCATGTTTAATTATAATTTCCCCAGATAATTGTTTCATATCGGGCTCTACGCTTTGACAGGGATGCGGACACGAGCAGGACAGATACTGTATATATAGCCTGTATAGAATTCATTCCTACAACTTGTTAATTCGTTCCTACGACTTATTAATTTGTGGCCACTCTCCATGTTTCATGAATTTATAAAATGAGGGAACGAAATAAGTCATAGGAACGAATTCTTAATTCATGGCCACGAAATCTTCATTTCCCCCCGCATGTTTACCACAGTAAGAGATGCAAAAACATTGATTAAAAGTGAACGACAATAAAATAAACCTGCGAAATTAGAGGGTGAGACGGTGAGGATTTGGGAAAAGAAACCATAAATATAATTAAATGCATGGAAATTCGTGACCAACCGGCAAAACAAAACACAAAGCCGCGTATGGCTTTAAATGTATCCGCATGACTGCAAAAGCATGGTTACGATGTAACATTTGCCTGCTAACCAATTACTGTATTTCTCTTGTAAACCAAGCTTTGTACCTCACTTGTGTCATACTCTTTAAAATGTTTCATGTGAGCAGCAGTGTGTTTTGCCGCAGCACCGCCGGTGGAAGTGGTTCTCTGACACAAAAACACGCGCCATATTTAGTTTGGGATCATTTTATTTTAAATGCCAATAATGTCAATTGCAAAGATTGCGATTGTTTTTTAAAATACAACAACAAGCACCATGATAGCATTTAAAGAGGCATGTTCAGTGGTCTCCGTGACGGGATATGAAACAGCCAACAAAGTAAAATGATCCCAAAAGTAACTACGGCGCGCTCTCTTCATTTTATCAAACGTGACCCTGGAGCACAAAACCAGTCATAAGGGTCAGTTTTTTTTTTTATTGAGATTTATACATCATCTGAAAGCTGAATAAATACACTTTCAATTGATGTATGGTCTGTTAGGATAGAACAATATTTGGCCGAGATACAACTATTTTAAAATCTGGAATCTGAGGGTGCAAAAAAATCTAAATATTGAGAAAATCGCCTTTAAAGTTGTCCAAATGAAGTTCTTAGCAATGCATATTACTAATCAAAAATTAAGTTTTGATATATTTATGGTAGGAAATTTACAAAATATCTTCATGGAATACATCTTTACTTAATATCCTAATGACTTTTGGCATAAAAGAAATTTCATTTTACAGTCCTGCTACTAGCCTTTATTTAGACTAAAACCCCCTTTAATTCGGGTGAGGAAGCTGGCGTTTTGAGTGGCATTTGTACATCCGGTCATGCCAGTGAATATGCCACTGCAATAGACGCATTTTGCAGTATTAAGGTTAACAATTAATTGATCGTTAATTTAAATGACGATCGATCATGGAAATGATTGAAAAATGACATCCCTAATGCAGAGTATCAGTTTTTAATGCATTTAAAATCACGTCAGAGCAAAATGGCTGTCATAAAAATGGGAACAAATTTCGTTTGAGCATAAGAAGGAGGATCTAAATAAAGTACATCCACTCCATGGGATGTTCTCATTAAAGCTCTTTCTGTCTGTCTGTCTCAACAGGATCTACCCGCGTGAACACTTCAAGGAGAAATACGCCATCGATGAGGTGCATTACACCACTGACGTGAGTGCAGTTTCACTTTAAAACACTGCATTTATTAGTATGCAGCTTGTTCATTTGCACTCATTAGGTTTGTCTTATATTGGCTTATATAATGCAAATGAGTGTTTATATTGTGATAATGAAACTCCTTTAGTGGCCTTGAGCTGCTTTGTGTTTTGGGTCTTGTTTTTGGTGACTTTATTTCATGAAAAGAGTGTTTGTGTTCAGATGTAACTGAATTTTATTATTTATATTAAAAGATTATTATATATATTATTTTTAAATAATAATTTTCAGTACCATATATGTATATGGATTAGGGCTGTTGATCGATTAAAATTTTGAATCTAATTTATTACACAATTAATTAATCTCATTAATCACATATTAATCGCACATCAAATTTGGCTCAGAAATTACCCACAAAAGATCATTTAAAGCCATTATTGTGTTGCATGAGAAAAGCATGAGATAGATACTACAAAAAATATTTTCAGATTTTTTATTAATATGGAAATATGAAATTATATTTGAATAAAATTATACTCTAAATAAGAAACTAAAACTGCCATTATGTGGCAGTTAATGTCTTAAAGTGCCCCTATTATGCCATTTTTAAGGTTGCTAATATTGTTTTATGAGTCTCCTAAAACAGGTTTACATGCATGCAAGGTCAAAAAGCACGTTAGTTTCCTCAAAAAATAGATTTAATTTTACTTAATTTCTAAATGATTCGTAAACGACTCGTGCGAAGCAGTTCAAAGAATCAGTCTCTCTAAACCCCTCCTTTCCGTGAGCCCTCACTGCTGATTGGTCAGATGGCGCAGTCCTTTGTGATTGGTCTAGAGTCGTAGAGATTGGCTCTGGATTGGTCTACTGCTTACAGTGTGTGTCGGAAACGAAACGCCCATTGCCATGACATTTATTTAACAAAAATACAGCCAAGAGGGAAAAGCCATGTGTGACAAAGTTAGGACACCCTATGATTCAATTGCCTGTAGATCCATTTTTAGCAACAACAACTTGAAGCATTCATTTTATGTTTGACTTTACATCAATAGTTTGACTGTATTAAGATTCAACTTTTGAATGGGGTCATTTTTATAAATTCAGTTATTATTTTGTCTTGTGGAGTATATGTAAACATCGGCTATGTGAAATAGCTTATTCTGGACAGTACTAAATATAAAATAGCATGCAATTTTCATTATCCCTCTTATTTTGTTTCTATTATTAACATTTTGCACATTCTGCAAGAGGTATGTAAACTTATGAGCACAACTGTATATATATAT
>NW_015653461.1:309139-313514 GCF_001515625.1 Sinocyclocheilus rhinocerous | reverse complement strand
GGCGGGCAAGTTGGCGACGTAGAACGTGGGCAGACATTATGCAAATGTGTTACTTTGTGACGTAGCGCCGTAACAGAATAAGATTCGAATTCCTGATGACTCGTTTAGGCGATTGCGAGCCGACTCTTTTATTTATTTTTTTGATAGACAATAACTTTATTTATCGTGCACTGTCGGCTTCACAACTTTGCAGATAGTTTATGTTCACATACAGCTACATGACACACTGCATGAAAGGTAATATTCGAAAAGGCATAATAGGGGCACTTTAATGAATAAGTCATTGATTCCTTCATTTGATTTGTTTGAACACTGATTCATTCAGGAGTGAAGTAAATGACTCTCTTTATGAATGGATCATTGAATCATTGGTTCACCCGATTTTTTTCAAACTCGTTTCATTCAGAAATTGTGTCTTGCTTGGAGTTTTTTTGTTGGAATTTTGTATATTTTGCAGTATATTCTCTGAAATTGGGCTCTTGGATTGCTCTTGTTAATACAATTTAAACTGTAGTTGCTGTCCTCCAACTTTTATCTGCGCTCATTGCAGTGCTTTGTGGAATTGCCTTATCTGTGAAGCACTGCCTTTGAATTTGGCCAGAATTAGGCATTTAATAAGAATTTTGCTGCCTATTGTAAAGTCCTGAAGGACTAAAATGCTGTCTAGAAAGCTCACATGGAAGCAGAGCTGTTGACAAGCAAACAGAATTAGAAAACATCTATGAGGGCATTTAAAACCGTGAATTATTCATAATGTAAGCATGACTGCTTTCCACATGTGGAGGACTGACCCATGGCTGTAGGCGCCGATATGCCAGCTAACAACTTACAATTACACTTAAACTTAAACTGCTGCATCTTAACGTGTGTCTGATACCGCTGGAGAAAAATAATTAACTTTCCAGAGTCTGCAGGGATCTAAAGTGCTATATGCTCTCATTTCATTTATTCTGATGATCTTGTTATTGCCTTTAGGATTTTAAAATGTGAATTTCCTATGGTAGTTTTCACTAAAGTGCAAAATCAAACGTATTGACCGACAGCACACTGTTCTCACTCTCTCTTAGACATAAATACTACTGATGTATATTGACCAGGCTGATTAGAATGCCAATATTTGTTCATTTTATCATTATTGCATTGGCTGGTAACTAACATTCTAATGAAGAATGGAAAGCGTACTTGTTGTGTTATCCAAATTTTATACCTTCTGGATAAAAAAAACTGCTCTCTAAATATTGCAAGTGCACATCAGTGAAAGACTCATTAAATCAGTACTGGAATTATTCCATGTTTTTTTGTATCAGGACATAATAACAAATTGTCTGGTCCTTGGCAGGTTTTAAAATTTGGAAAATAAATCCTCAGATAAATAACATCACATGACATATCAAACCATGTCATTATTTATTTAACAAAAATACAGCCAAGAGGGAAAAGCCATGTGTGACAAAGTTAGGACACCCTATGATTCAATTGCCTGTAGATCCATTTTTAGCAACAACAACTTGAAGCATTCATTTTATGTTTGACTTTACATCAATAGTTTGACTGTATTAAGATTCACGGAACTTAATAGGTAGCCAGTGCAGAGACTGTAAAGTTGGGGTAATATGATTATATTTTGATATGCATGCTGGTCCGGTGACGCTCATCCTAAGTTGATCATGATGACATGATCAGCATAAAAAGATGCACATAAAAGCGACCGGCTCACTCTGTGCTAGAGATTTGTGAGTCGAGTGTGACTTCAGCATAACAAGGTGTTTTTGTGTTTTCATTGCTCATATTTCATGCTACTGCACAAATGCATCACAGTTCCTACTCGGCTCTTTTCTTCTCTGTCTTTGTGTGCGTGCGCGTTAATGACCTTCTGCTGAGGTTCCTCTCAGCGCTGCTTAAACAGATCATTTGAGAAGGCAAACAGAGCTTCTGGGAGCAGAAAACAGAGGGAGATATCTGTAATCTTACAAAACAAATAAAATCTCCAAGGGAAATGCACAAAACGCACACCCACAAACAGACACGTTTAATCCCGAGCGCTAACCGACCCTGAGACGGGACTGAGACACGCTGAGGGACTTTGACATTTAGGAACGTCCCCGTCTTTGGCTGTTGACCTCAGCTGCTAGATAATGTACGCAAGAATGACTTTGAGAGTCCCCAACTGTGGAGATGTCTTTGTGTTTGTTGATTTTATGTAAACTAAGCCGCATGATGCTGTCATGGTTTGTTTGTGCTGTGAAAATGAACTCGATGTGGTGCATCTGATACAAAGTTCAGTTTATTCAGTCATTCAGATGTTGATTTCCCATTGCTTTTGGTTAGTTTGTTTTTGTTTGTTGTTATTGTTTAAAAATAAAAACAAAAGCATAAAATGAATTACTTAAAAATAAAACCAGATCGTTACTTAAAATGAAATAAACATGAACTGAAATAAAATAAAAACAAATTTATTTTATTTTAGCTAGTTGCCAAGTTAACATTTCTCATTTTCATTTAGTTTAAGTTGAAGTACTAAAATCAATAAAACTAGTTCAGTTAATGAAAACAAAATTTTCATTAACTGAAATCAAATAAAATATTTAAAAAAACTTATTTTATTTCAGCTAGTTGCCAGAGCAGTTTTCTCATTTTTATTTAAAGTACTAAAATATCTAAGACTAAATAAAATAAAAATAAAGACAAAAACATATTGTTCAGCTAGTTGCCAAGGCAGAACTAAAATAAACTAAAAATAAAACCACAAAAACGTTTTCATTACTTGAAATAAAATCAACTTTAACTGAAATATAATAAAATAAAGTGAAATATCAAAATGTATTTATTTCAGCTAGTAGGAAAATAAACATTTCTCATTTTCATCTTGTATAAATTAGATGAACTGTTTAGTTCATCTAATACCGACCTACAGGCAGAAACTGAAATCAGCTAAACCTGTATTAAGGACCGTAAAAAGATGGACTAATGAAGCAGAGCAGGCTGTCACGAAAACAAATTCCTCGTATGTGTAAACATACCTGGCAATAAAGCTAATTCTGATTCTGATTCTAAAGTACTAAAATGAAAAAAAAATGAAAGCTAAAATCTAAAACGTAATAAAAACTATATAAAGAAAAAAACGAATAGAAATGACAGAAATGCAACAAAACTACTGAAACCTAACTAAAATTAAAGTGAAAACAGAAAAAATGTAAATAAAGTGTCATTTGAAATGACAAAAACTAGTATATCAAAAATACTAAAATAACACTGGTTTGTTTGAGCAACTTCATTGTTTTGGAGATTTCTGGAAACCTGACATTATATTTTCAATTCCATTTGTTGACGCTAGGGGAAATGCTGAGAGGCATTGTGCTTGATTTAGTTGTTTAATTTAGCTAAATGATGATTTTCTGTCAATGAGCTCTTGGAGTTTGTGACGGTCTGTGATCATCCGCAGCAGCTGGATTTCCAGACCTTGTGAGTCTGGTTTGTGCGGGTTTGTCCTGATCTGATCCCGTCTCTCTCACAGCTGCTCGACGACTCATAATATTCAGTCAGGCTCGTACTGATTGCTTTAATGACCGTCATTTTCCACTTACGCTCAGATGTGTTGCTATTCTGCACAGCAGGCCAAGAATGTCAGATGAAAACACTATTGATTTTGTTTTCATCGATTTTTAGACATTTTGAGCCCATTAATCTTGATCACTGATTTCTGCGCTCATAAAATTAGAATAATTAAGGGCCTATGACACGGCTGCCAGACCTAATTAAGTTTGGATTTTTGTTAAAATGTTTTAAGAGTCGGTCGTTAATCTTGCATGTCATTTTTTTTCTCCTCGCCATCTGTCTTGAGCTCTCAGCAATAGATCTGACTAAGTGCTTTCTTTAAAACTTCTCAGTTTTGGTTTCGTCGTGTTTCATTTATTTATTAACTTTGATTAATGTAATATTTCAGCCCTTTGCCATCTGTTCAATGTTTTTTGATTGAACAGAGTTTGCTCACAGTTGTTTTGATCTATTTAAGAGCAGGATTTTATAGAAATATTCATTAAACAACACAAGGTACATTTTTATGTTATTAGTATTTAAATTCTGTTGTTTAAAACATTATCACGGTTCTTTTGATCCATTTTATTTTGGATCTAACAGCAGTATTTCTTTAGTCATTAATTAAACAAGATGACGTACATGTTATTTATTATTGTTTTACCTTACCTTAAAAACAACTCTTCAAAAATCTGTTTAGGAGATACTAATTAAACAAGATGAGGTACCGTTTTTTATTATTTTAATTGTGTTATATAAATATATTATCATATGTAATTAAATATTACTATATATAGCCTATATACACATACACACACACACACACACACACACACACACA